>NC_138163.1:53192716-53491727 GCF_964165515.1 Mesoplodon bidens
CCCTGGTGGAACAGTGGTTGAGAGTCCGCCTGCCGATGCAGGGGACACAGGTTCGTGCCCCGGTCCGGGAAGATCCCACATGCCACGGAGCGGCTGGGCCCGTGAGCCATGGCCACTGAGCCTGCGCGTCCGGAGCCTGTGGTCCGCAACGGGAGAGGCCACAACAGTGAGAGGCCCGCGTACCAAAAAAAAAAAAAAAAAAAAAAAAAAAAGGCTCATAACCTCAGTGCCTCCCATTGGCCAAAGATAGAACAATTTGAACATCAAAAACATTAATGATTATCATGCACTAAAACACGTCAAATATGGAGACATCTATGACAACTCTAAAACAAAAGCCAACAAAACCAACTCAGTGCTCACCTTTGAGAGTCCTAGGGAAACACCTGATTTTTGAAAGGCGAAATATTGCCAATGAACTGTATATACACCTTGCCTTTCCTGTGCATTTTATACCTACACATAGTTGTTGAGGGAAGAATTCTTTTATAAAAGAATTTCCACTGATACATGCAGAAGCAATTAAAGAATTTGTACATCATTCTTTTGCAACCTTTTATGAAACGTAGCTCTAGGCAATGATCATTAGAGGCTGCAAAAAAAAAAGGGATGTGAAAAGCAGTTGGGAAATTCTATAATAGCTGCATCACAGTATCTCTGAATTTGCCTTTCCTCACTTGAAAAACGGAAACAATTCTATCCATATTAGACAATTACTGTGAGGAGCAAAAGGTCAATCGGGCAGATGATACATATAGTACTGAATAGGGATGAATAGTCTTATTTCATACCTGACCATCCTTTAAAGGAGATTCCCTTGATACAATCCAAACCACATGATTATAAGACAATAATATGGAAATATTAAATGGAAGGGAAATGTATAAGTTATCATTACGTATTCACTTCAGTGTCATTCCTCTGTGCTGGAATCATTTCTCAGATAATTTAGGAGAAAGGAAACCTGACTCCAGCATTTCCAGTGGGTGTGTGAAAGAAAACCATTGGTCCATTTCACATTATTTCATATCCTTTCCCATTCCACTTTTAATAATTATGTTAATTTCTTAAGAATAACATGTGTACTCAAACGAACTTATCTATGAAACAGAAACAGACTCACGGACAGAGAACACACTTGTGGTTGCCAAGGGGGAGATGGGGTGGTGAAGGGACGAATTGGGAGTTTGGAATTATCCGATGCAAACTATTATACATAGAATGGATAAACGACAAGGTCCTACTGTATAGCACAGGAAACTATATTCAATATCCTCTAATAAACCATAATGGAAAAGAAAGACCAAAGGAATATATATGCGTAAGTGAATCACTTTGCTGTACAGCAGAAATGGACACAACATTGTAAATCAACTATACTTCAATAATTAAAAAAAAAGAATAACATGTACTGTAACCCAGCAAGAATGGGCTTTGCAGAAGAACACTACAGTAAATCACTGGGGTTCAGGCACATCATAGGTTCTTGGCTAAATCGTTTCCCCCATGCTGGCCATTTTTTCGGATAAAACCTCTCAGATGTAGAGGCTAATGAGATACCATCTGGGAAAGCACTTTTGAGACCTTAGATGGGATGGAAGAAGCTATTATTTCTATGTAATTACTTTCCAATCTACACTTCAGATATTATCATACTCTGTGTTGAATGAATTCAATAGGCATAAGTCCTTGCATTACTTTGTACTTGAACAGCCATTTGTGAATAGTCTTTGGATGGTTGGAACTGAAAAGTTATATATTAGGGCAGGACCTCTGACCCAGAAAATCATAGGGGCTTATGTATTGTGAATGCATGCATTTTTCTCTCCCATGCATTTTCCACAACATTCCTGGAAGGTAGAGAATAACATATCTTTACATCATGTTGTAGCTGGAGAAACAGTAATGTACAGAGGTTAAGAAACTCGGCTGGGGGTCATCCTTCTCTTAAGAGGAAAAGCAGAGACTGACACCCTGTATGTCCAAGTGCAGACTGCATGATGCTCAGCCGCACATGACACCGTATTCAAATAAGTCTTGCTTTCCTGCTGATCTGTGTCACTTCTGAAATCTATCTTCACTTCCGATGCCAGGCTGATAATCCTGCTTGTATTTATGCAAGTTGTACTTCATTTTCCTATTCTGTGGAGACAAGTGAATGTTATTAGGTCATTAGTGTTTGAAAGTGAATTCCCAGACAACATAAGGAATACGCACGGTATAATAGAGGGACAGGTGTTATGCTGAGGATGAATAATTGAAGGAACAGGCTCCAAATGCAAGAAGGTCAAAACTTCCTGGATTCATTAATGCATATTGATAAATCAACCTGGGAAAAAGTCGTACTAAGTGAAATCCCCACCAGCAATATCAGACTTTGTAGGAGTCCCCATATGCACACCCACACTAGAAATTCTCAGTAGTTTATTGTTACACTTGAAAAACAGGAACATAGAAATTGTCTTATTGTCATCAAAATTAATTGGAAAGTAAGGTTATTTAAAAGTATCCCTAGTGTGCAGACTATTCTGCTAATCATCATTTGCATTAGTTATTAATACAAAAAGTTCCAGTGACCTCTGCAACCTACCAAACCATGAGTGACGGCCTTATAAGCCAGCAAGTTCTCCTAGGGCTACTGCCTGCATGAAGGCTCCAGGCTGTGTGTGTGTGTGTGTCTCTGTGTGTGTGTGTGTCTGTGTGTGTGTCCTCTGGGGGCTCCTATGGACAATGTATAACCCTAGAAAGAGACTGAGAATATCTCTTTGTGATATATGTTGAGTTCAAGTTTAGAGAGGAGCTGGATCTGCTCGTTCTGGAGTCTTTCGAAATGGCACAAGAGTTGGACCACAGCAAGCTTCTGAGCAGACAATAGTCTCGTTCCCCCAGATGGAAGGCAAGCCTGTCTGTGAACTCACCTGCTCAGGTCAGGGATGGATCCCTCCAGGACATAAGGTGTGGCAGTCTGCCTATATGTGCTTCTGAACACTGAAGTTGAGGGCTCCCATCTTGCAGCTGTCAGTTGCAGAGTCCTGAGAAGCTGCATCCTCTCAGCCACCCACCACAATAGGTTCAGTCATCTGCACGAGGAGCTCCGCACTCAGGGATAAAAATCCTTAAATTCTTAGCACATCTTTGACACGTCGTGCATCCACCTATTCATCTGTTCATACGTTTAACAGACATTAAGAAGAAACTCTGCACTAGCCCTTCAGTAAGTTTTAGGCTTCTCCTGAATGGAAGGAAACAAGGAAATAAAGTGTGGGAAAGCTGGTGTGGTAAATTCAGATGTTAAATCTAAGAAGAGACAGATCCTTCTCATTAAGATTTCAAGCTGCTCAAGTATCTTATAAATGGTGATTATAGAACATCATTGAATGCTGTGGACCTCTGTCCACATCTCTGGTTACTGACCTCTTTACATATATATTCTGCACTCTGCAACCAAAGATCTACAATGAACTCTTGATACTCAATTCACATCCCCCGACCTCCCCTCCAACTCAGTCTTCATCTCTCATCTAATGGGGACGTCCCTCCACTCCTCCACTGAAATTGATCTTGCCCAAGTCAACAACCACCTTTTTGTCACATTTATACATCATGAGTGTTGAAATGCATGGTCAAATGGAGACAGAGGTTTCCCTAGCCAGGATACAATTAAGTTGCTTGTCTACAGACAAGGATTACATTGCAAACTGATACTGTCAGTTACCTGAAATCTAGAATGGTAAAACACCTTCCATGGAGACCAAGTCAGATAATGGGGAAGTGTGTGCTATAGACAGTAGGCTTTCAAATGAAGTTGAAAATGTGCCCCACATGTCTCATACTTTTGCATCATTGAAAGGGATTTTACAAATAGGTCTACAGCAGGATAACCATGTTTATTAGGGTCGTCTCACTAGAGACTGTCTCACCTGTCTCTCTTTTTTTTTTCTCAAGGTATTTCCAATTATGGAATGAAATCATCTGAAATTGTAATGTTGTCTCACGTGTTGAGGCGCCGTATGGCCCAGCAGTTCCACTTCTAGTTACATACTGAAGAGAAATAAAAACACATCTATATAAAAACTCAGGGAAAAATATTCATAGTACCATTACTCATAACAGCCAAAAAGTGGAAACAACTCAAATGCCTATCAGTTGATAAATGCACAAGTAAAATTTGGCCTAGCCATACAACAAACTATTATTCAGCCATGAAATGAATGAAGCACTGATACATGTACAACATATATGATCCTTGATACCATTATGCTAAGTGAACAGAGTCAAATATAAAAGACCAAATAGTATATGATTCAATATATAGGGAATGTTCAAAATAGGCAAATCCATAGAGACAGACGGCAAATCAGTGCTTGCCAGGTACTAAATATGGGTATGGGGCTTCAGTGTTTTCAAGCATTATGCAAGTTTTGGGAACTACAGAAATGCCTAAAATTCAGTTATGGTGATGGTTGCGTGCATTTACTAAAAATCATCACACTGTACCCTTAAAATATGTGAACGTTATTGCCTGTAAATTTTACCCAAAGAAAGCTGTTTAAAATAAAAGAAATTAAAAATAAAAGTATAATATGATGTTGGCCTGGTCTTCTTTTGTACCACCATACCAAGCAAATTACATTCAGGACGGACGTAGTAAAGGATGGTGATAGGAGTTGGTTATAAGGATTGCAATCCTGATAATTCCCTACCTTCCTTCGTGAACCTGGATTTAGGAAGGGAGAACGAATGAGAAGCAAGGCCATGAAGGGGCTGAACGAAACAGAAGGAAATGTGGTTGTTAGTGCACACACAGACACACATGCACCCATACACTGACACACTCACACCATATATATTCATGCATCGACCAGGCTGCATTTTGAATCCTAGGACTCTCACCAGAGAGTGCAATGTGTGCTCAAAGAGGACACATTCAGCTCATGTGCAAATAGCCACATGAATCCTGAACTGTGCCCTTCAGCACAGTTAAATTCCATCCACACAGCCTTGACAATGGGGAATATAAGGAACACTGAATTCCAAATGACACGAGGTTGTGACACTCCATTATGTCACATCCATAGGATGGAATTCTAGTCAGGCAGCAAAAACAAGTTATAGTGATGACAAGAAGAGAGGATTTGTGGCCTATCAGATTAGTAGTGATTCACATTATTTCTAAAGTGTGCAGAAACAGGAATTTTCATATAGTATTGTTAGAAATATAAAATAGTAAGAGTTTGTTCAAATAAAATAGGTTTTTCATTGTTTTGAAAAAATACTTCAGGAACTTATAAAAATGCTTACTAAGATATCTGCATGTATATGAACAAGAATGTTAAGCACACTATAGTTTGTAACAGAAAACGTGGTAAAGGAACTATATTTACATCACTAGTACTGGAAAAGTGAATTCTGGAGCATCCATATGATGCAACAACAGGTCAATATAAAAAAATAAGTGAAATTTTATTGCCAAGTAACTGAAAATATTATCACAGAAATTCATTTACATGGAAATATGGTCACAATAAGTGCCAAGGTGGGTTACAATGATCATAAATGACAGGGATCCAGATTTGCTTATATAGGTGTATACCCCTTTTTCCAGAGGTCCTTAAAAAAAATCCTTCTGTTAAAATATAAAAAATAAAAATGGTCTTTCTGTGGAAATCACATAGAGCTTTCCATTCAGCATAGAAAGAAGCTGCACTTTCTGTCTAGATACCTCAGTATCCCTGTAGCCGGAGTGTGCCCCTTTTCCACCCAGACTTCCAGAAAGCTCTCTGGATTTAGGCCTTTCCCTCCCACCTTCTGGCTCAGCGATGTTCATGCTGCAGTTCAGTCCACTGTCACGAGGTGGCACCATGTTACCTCGATGGTCAAACTTCTCCACAAAGACTTTCATTCAAAGAGCAAAAAAATTCCATCCTCTTCCTCAAAACCCAGCCCATGAACCTATGTATAGAATGCTTCTAATTTTGTCTGAAAAACCTGTTCGGTGTAAAAGCAGAGGGTAAAAACATACACTCCGGGTCTTGAATACGAAGACGAAATAGCAGGTGGCAGTAGCGTGTTGGCAGTGGTCCGCTGTTGAAGGGCTTTGCAGGACTGGTGGGAGGTGGAAGAGAGAATGGGGCTCCAGAGCGGGGTCTTGGCGGCTGTGTCCAGTGTCATGGACAGGGTATGACAGACACGGAGTGGGACAAGTTCTGGCCAGACTCTACGGGCTGGGTGGGGCTGGAGGGTGAACACCCTACTCTCTGGGAGGGACCCCCCATCTGCAGTGTGGACACTTCAAACTACACTTAGGAGGGAAGGAGATACCTCAATGAACTCGATGTTCTTTTCGGGTCAACAGCAGATGGGAGTGCTCTAGTAATACATATAAATTTCACAAACATAATTAGTGTCTTAGTAAACAAAACATCCCAAGATCTTCTTATTCTTGGCGTCATGCGCTCATTTTCTTTGTAAAAGAAAAATGGAGGTGGAAGCCACCTGCTGGCCAGATCCAGGATTGCTGCTCTGAGGCTCTGGCCAGGGAGCTTGGCAAAGGAGAGTGAGGACGAAGTTTGGGCTCTGGGTTAATGGTTTTAGCCAGTGTTTTCCGGAATTGTTCACTTGCTGGTGGCAATTTCTCTGTATCTACCATTTTTCTGCCATATCTAAATCTGAGATAGGAATCAAGCTCTGGTCTGATATGAAGATAAAGCTTGTGACGTGGAGTGTACAAGCCATAGGACATATAGAAACACACACACACACATACACACAGTGTCAATTCAACTTTAAAATCTACTTTGTTCTTCCATAAAATTGAATGTAATGAATGTTCATAACGTGAAGAATGTATGTGCACACGTATGTGCACTATCATCTTCATCGTCAAGAGGGATTTTTGGGTGAGCACCCATGGGGCCACAATGTCAGGGGAGTGTAAGAGGCTCACTTCTCAAGCCTTGGAAGCCCATTTTCTCAAAGGGAGGCTGCTCTGTGTCCTCTTCTTAGGGCAAGGGATGTAACTTCATTTGAATCCTGCCACTTATCTGAAGAGGTGCTGCCAGTTCTATGAGCCTCAGCTTCGTTGTCTGTGAAATGGGACTCAGGATCCTTTTGTCCCACAGCCATCCCAAGGAGAAACTGAGAAAACCTGCCCGAAGTATATGGCATACTGTGGGACTTCAAGGGCTCTTTAAAAGTCAAGACTCAGTAGCAGGGGCTGGCTCAGCCTTAGGGCTAAGGCAGGCACTGTGGAAATGCGTGTTTCATTCTTTCTCCTAATGAGAATATACATATCTTTATGAAGGAAGCAAATCTCTCTCTGGTATGCCTTGAGTTCAAAGTTTTAAAGACAGGTTTTGCCGTTCTACATGCACTCATTTGTGTGTTAGAACGCCTGTGCATAATACTCATACATATAATTCCATGCACTTTTACCAGCTATGCAGGTGTTCTAACAATCACCACAAACAAGATCAAAAACTGTTTCATCACCACACGTTTCCCTCATGTTTGCCTTTATAGCCACACCCACCTTCTTCCTGATCCCACATCCCTAAACTCTGTCAAACACTATTATAATTTCCTAAATGTCATAGAAATGGAATCCTATAGTACATTACCTGTAGGAATGGATTTCTTTCACTCAGCATAACTCTCCTGAGATCCATCCAAGTTGTAAAGTGGGTCTATCGTCTGTTCCTTTTTATTGCTGAATAGGATTCCATGTTGTGAATGTACCACACTTTGTTCAGCCATTCCCCCATTGAAAGACATCTGGGCTATTTCCACTTTTTAAGTATTGTGAGTAAAACCGTGATGAACTTCATGTAAAGGTTTTTGTGTAAACATAAATTTTCATTGCTCTGGGCAAATTGCCCAGAGTGCAACTGCTGTATCGTACGGTAATTGCATGTATCGTTTGGAAAAACCTGCCAAATTGATTTCCAGATGGCCTGTACCATTTTGCATTCCCTTTGGCAATGTGTGAGTGACTCAGTTTATCCAGTGTTGCCTGCATTTGGTTTTGCCACTGTTTTTTTCAGCCATTCGGATAGGTGGGTTTAACATTTCTTTGTACTTTTAATTTGCATTTGCATGAGGGCTAAAGATGTTGAATAGCTTTTCCTAAGCCTATTTGCCCTCTGGTCATGTCTTTCATCGATTTTATAATTGGATTAAGAGGCAAGAAGTTACCTCTAGAGAGCTGCCCTGGCTCTGGCTAACAGGCAGAGTAAGAGAATGTGAGGCCCCTCGAGACTCACTTTTCTTGACAGGGAGGGCAGAAGTGGGGCTGAAGCTATTAAATGTTCCTCAAATTAGGACTGAACTTGGATATGGAACAGGATTAAGAGGTGGGGGCATCTCTGGGTCCATCTGTGGAGATCTGGATAGGTCAGAAAAAGAAGGGGGATATGGGGGAGAGGAAGAACAGTGGAAGGAGGGAGATAAAGGGGGATGCCTTCTAAATGATGCTGGATTCATCACTCTCAGCCTGCTCAATGGAGTGCACAAAACTATTGTGCTAGACATGTGGTTTTCAACTCTGGATATCCATTAGGATCCCCTCTAATGCTCAGATTCAACCAACTGAATCCGAGCCTCTAGGGATAAGCTCAGACATCAGTATCTTCAAGGTTCACCTCAGTTGATTCTAATCAGATGTCAAAATTGAAAACCTTATCTGATGGTGTATTAGTTTGCTATGGCTGCCATAACAAGATACCACAGGCTGAGTAGCTTAAACAACACAAATTTATTTCTCACATTTTAAAGTATGGAAGTCCAAGATCCAGGTGTCCACAGGTTTGGTTTCTTGAGACTCTCTTCTTGTCTTGCAAATGGCCTCCTTCTTAGTCCTTCTTCACATGGTTGTCCCTCTGTGCATACACACCCTGGTATCTCTTTATGTGTCCTAAACTCTTATAAGGAAACCAATCATATTGGATTAGTGTCTACCCTAATGGCCTCATTTTAATTTAATCACCTCTTTAAAGGCCCTATCTTCAAACACAGCCACATTCTGAGGTACTGGTGGTTAAAGCTTCAACATATGAATTTGAGTAGGACACAGTTCAGTCCACAACAGATGGTATGAGAAATACCTTGGTCTGAGAAATTCGTCTCCCTTTTAGCTACCTTCCTGGAACTACTATACAACACTTCTGCCATCACCTCATTAGGTAGGAGTTGGTCATGTGACCATGCTTGCCTGCAAAGCAGGCTATAAATATGTTCTTTTACTGGAAACATTACTGTACCAAATAAATGTGGGATTCTTTTATTAAGAAAGAAGGAGAATTGGTATAGAACATATGCTACACTTTCATACCCAAGGCAGCTAGAAGCACTACCTCAATTATCATGTCCTTTCTACCCAGTTTTCCAACCACAGTTTTCATGGGTTCAAACAATACTGGTGCTTCAGAGACACCTGAGGTCCCTCTCCCATCCGCCCAAATCCCATGTCCAAGACTATCCCTGAGTCCTCACAACTTAGCATGCTTAATCTACGTCATTCACTCACTCATTCATTCATTCAACAAATATTTATTGGTTACCAATGATATGTGAAGCACTGTAATAGGCACTGAAGATAAATCAGAGAACCTGACAGACAGGGTCATGGTTCTCATGGAGCTCACATTCTACAGGGGTTGATTCACTCAAGATTTAAAAGCCATTAAGAAAATAATATGGGAAAATGTGACAGAGAATGACTAGGGTGGGGAAGGTAAGGAAGGATTTTCTGAAAGCGTAACTTAGATTTAATATTCAAATAACAAGAAGTACACAGTCAGCAGTGGGAAGATATTGGAGCTGAGCCCTCGAGGCAGAGGGAAGAGCAAGACGAAAGGCCCTAAGATATGGGCAAGCTTGCCAGTTTTAGGGAACAGCTTGTATGCCAGTGTGTATTGGGAGGACAACGTTAGAAAATGAGGTGAGAATGGTAGGAGGGGCCCAATAACAGAAGGTCCTGTGGGCCATGGTAAGGACTCTGGCTTTTGATCTTATTATGATGGAGCCATTGGGTGCTTTCTGAAAGGAAGGGAAATTATTTTTATAATCTAATTTATTAAAGCTCATTCTAAATGTTCCTTGTAGGACAGAGTGAAGTAGAGCAACTGTAAGATCAAGACACAAGATTAGGAGGCTACGACACACATGAGAGTGAGAGGTTACAGTCTCGTAGACCACAGTCGTAGCAATGGAAGGGGTGAGATGGGGTTTGAAATGGCATGTATCTTGGAAGTACTGAACTTGTTGATGAAGTCCACGTTTGTGGTAAGGGATAGAGAGGAAGTAAGTGTGTCTCTTGGAATATGGATTTTGGCAGCTGGGTTAGGGTGGTTTTCTTCGATGGGGAAATGAATGGAGGACCAGCTTCGGTGCAATGCCAGGAAACTGACAGTTCTGTTTTGACCATGTCGTTTGCGGAGCCTATGAAAAATCTGGGTGGGGAGCATGTGGGTGGATGTATAAGTCAGGAGATCCTGAGAATATTCTTGGCTGTGGCAAAAACAAAAAAAACAAAAAACAAACAAAATAAAACAAAAGAACAAGCATGCAAGAAAACAAACGAAAAACCCAACTGTACAGTTCAATCTGAAAATACAGGTTGATTCCACATATGAGCATGATGCAGGTCTAGATTCTGGAAGGGATACAACGACATATTAAAAACCTACTTCACTGAGTTATAATTTACGTTCAACAGAATGCATCCATCATTTTTTTTTTTCGCTGTTCTGCACGGCTTGCAGGATCCTATTTCCCCAACTGGGGATCGAACATGGGCCCCTTGCAGTGAGAGCACCGAGTCCTATCAACTGGACTTAGCTATAAGGCTAAGGCTCTGGCCTGCCAGGGGCTACTAACTGTCAGAGAAGGAACATGTATGTCTGGAATATAACTATCATTCACCCACCTATTTATTCATTCATGCATCTAGTGCATGTCAAGCTCTGTGCTAAGAAGGGAAGATAGGACCATGAAAAAATTCAGACAATGTCTCTGCCTTCCTGAAGATTAGGAGGCGAAATAGAGAACTGCAAGTGGCTCTCGTTGCTAAATAGTAAGGGAGGTATTTGGTGAGATAATTGGGCCCCCAAAAGGCCTAACCCCAGTGCACAGATGCAGCTCTTCCCCTTCTGCATGTCTCATGGACAATGCTGTGGCATGACCTAGAATATAGAGCTGTTAGAATAGAATGAGCCTGAACATTCTGTGCATAAATGGCTGAGGAAACAGCTTTCCAAACCTTCCACCCAGCAAACAGCCCTGATGATGTGCAGAAGTAGATCTCAATTTCATTTAATTCTCACAGTTGGAGTTGTATGACTAATTATTTTGTCTCTGTGTCTAATTAATAAGCTGAGGTTAAGAAGGGTCAAGTATCTTGGAAGAAAACAGCAGATCTACTGATAATAGGAAAGTGTTAGATTTTAAGCTGTGAGCTCTTAACTAGTGTGGATGACTAGTTCCCATCCTTTAGGTCCAGGCTGAGGTAGTAGCAATGCAAGTTTCCCAGTCAAAGGCCTGGGATTCATTGGCCATTAGATAATTGTAGGAACTGGAGAAGCTACAGGAAAATGAAAGCCTAACATGCCATCCTCCTGCCTGCTCCGCATCATTGCTCCTGCCTCTGCTCTCTTGTTTTCTATGGTAACGTCATCTTAACATTAGGTTTTGTTATTGACTGAAGTGTGTTCTTCCAAAATTCATATCCTGAAGCCCTAATTACCAGTGCCTCAGAACGTGACTGGATTTGGAGATAGGGCCTTTAAAAGGGGATTAAGTTAATTTAAGGCTGTTAGGGGATACCTTAATCCCATCTGACTGGTGTGCTTATAAGAAGAGGAGTTTAGGACACACAGAGAGACAGCAGAAGTGTGTATACACAGAGGGACAACCACGTGAAAAAGAAGCAAGAAGATGGCCATCTTCAAGCCAAGGAGAGAGGCCTTAGAAGAAATCACCCTGCTCACACCTTGATCTTGTACTTCCAGCCTCCAGAACTGTGAGAAACAAATTTCTGTTGTTAAGCCACTTATCTGTGGTATTTTTGTGTGGCAGTCTGAACAGTCTAATACAGGCATTATGAACGTGTTTCAGTAGGTTATGAAGCAGGTAGAGTAGACTGTCAGAAAGGATGAAAATAAAGTGATGGTAAAAAATACCAATGATCAGTAAAACTGAAAGGAACGTGGTTAATTTGTATTACTATCAGGCAAAATAGACATCAAGCAATTGCAACAAAGAAGGTTGCTATCAAACCATAAAAGAAAATGTATTAAGATTACAAATTCTGAACTTACATTCACCTAATAACATATCTTCAAAACAATATAGCAGTAAGTAACAAAGTTACAAGTAACAGAAAGTAAAATCCACTTTTGTGTATACCATAAGGAAATATACTTGCTTATATAACTGAGAGCCCAGAGGTAGAGGAGACTTTAGGTTAGTTGATCCAGTGGCTCCAAGATATAAAGACTCAGGCCCAATCTTGAACCAATGACTGTGGCTAGGGACATAGGATTATTGCGTGAGATCTAGAGTAACTCTGGTCTCACCCTTGGAACTAGCAGTCAAATTCCCCCCCAACATGAGACTGTATGAGGGAGGACATGCACTAATGAAAATCTGAGACTAGTTAGGAAGATGAGGAATGTATATTGCATAGGTAAACAAAAATGTCACCTTCAGGCCCCATTTGAAAGCACAATTATCAATATAAGCATAATACCCACAGTACTCAAGCTCAAATGGTTTTCAACTACTATGTCTTTCCAGGTAACAAATACTTCTACTCAGGAAATACCTACATTGAATTAGTGAATGGGTAGTTACAAAGCACTAGAGCTCTCATCCTTGCAGTAAGTTTAGGAAGAACCACAAAGGCATCCATGGTAGCGTAATTAAATCTTATTTTCTTTCTCAAATTTTTGGCAAAGCTTTTTCTTTACTACCGTAACTTGATATTATTGTGTCAGGATACTTTGACTAGAAGGGAATGGATTCTTTATAGTTACAACTTTATCAAGTATTACCATTCTGTAAACATACAACACAGAGTTCATAAAGATATGAAAGATGAGAAGCAAGAAAATTGTCAACATTTATGATCAGCAACAATTTTCTTTAAATAGCACCATTAAATTTCAATATGGAATATCTTTAAACGCTTCAAGCTGGGCTTCCCTGGTGGCGCAGTGGTTGAGATTCCACCTGCCGGTGCAGGGGCACGGGATCGTGCCGCAGTCCAGGAAGATCCCACATGTCACGGAGCGGCTGGGTCCGTCAGTCATGGCCGCTGAGCCTGCGCATCCGAAGCCTGTGCTCCGCAACGGGAGAGGCCACAACAGTGAGAGGTCCACGTACCGCAAAAAAAAAAAAAAAAAAAGCTTCAAGCTTTTAGAAGAAATTCACTCTTATAAAAATGTAATAACATTAAAGAACATCTTCTGTTAGTGTACATATTTGTAAATATGTAAAAAGGAATATTCCTCTGGGAACACTAGCCCAAGAACCACCACAGCCCTGCCTCCTGGCATACCAGGACCCAGCCCATACACCAACAGCCTGGCACCAGCTCTGGGACACATTGGGCCCCTCAACCAGCTGCTCCTGGATCTGGCCCCACTCACCAGTGGGATGAAGCCAGCCTTGGGACACGCCAGACCCCATACCCAGCTATGTCAGGAACTGGCCCCACACACCAACAAACTGATACTAGCTTCAGGACTCCGAGGCCCAGCACTCAGAGACCCAGGAACCTGGCTGTTCCCACCAGCGAGACAACACTAGCTCCAGGACTCTCTGGGCCACAGCCCCAACCACCAGCAGGCCAACCCCAGTTCCAAGACACCTTGGTCCCCACAGCCAACTGCCCTGGGATCCAGCCCCACTCAACAGTGGGCCAACACTAGCTTTTGGACACCCCCAAACCCGGCAGCCAGCCATGTGGAACTGGCCCTGCCCACCAGCAGGCTGACACTACATACAGGACCTCTAGCCCCACCACCACACACTGCAGAGCCTAGAACCACCCACCAATGGGCCAGCGCTAATCCCGGGACTTCTTGAGGCACTGCAGCCAGTAGCCTCATGAAACAGCCTCACTCGCCAGTGGTCACCAGCCACTGCACAAGGCAGGGCCTGGCAACCCACTGGAACAGGGGCCAGCCACACCTACCACACCATGCACAGTAGTGTGCCGTTCACAACAGAAGGACACACGCAGCCCTAACAGGGGGCACCCTTAGAGCATATAGCTCTGGTGACCAGAGGGGAGAGCTCAGCTGGGACACACAGGACGTCTCCTACAAAAAGCCACTTCTCTACGGTTGGGAAATATAGCCAACCTACCAGATACAGAGAAATAAAATAGAAAATTGGACAAAATGAGGCAACAGAGGAATCTATTCCAAACAGAGGAACACAATAAAACCCCAGAAGAAGAACCAAGTGAAGTGCAGATAAGAGATCTACCTGATAAAGAGTTCAGGGTAATGATCATAAAGATGTTCAAAAAACTCAGGAGAAGATTGGATGAAGAGAGTGAGAAGTTTTTAACAAAGATTTCAACAATATGAGGAAGAACCACACAGAGAAGAACACTATCGGAAATGAAAAATACACTACATGGAATCAACAGTAAATGAAATGATGCAGAGGAATGGACGAGCAAGCTGGAAGATGGAGTAGTAGAAATAACTGAAGCAGAATAGAAGAAAGAAAAAAGAGAAAAAGAAATAGGGCAGTTTAAGAGACCTCTGGGACAACAGCAAGTGTACTAACATTTGCATTATAGGGGTCTGAGAAGGAGAAGAGAAAGAGAAAGAGAAAGGGGCAGAGAACATATGTGAAGACACGATAGCTGAAAACATCCCTAACCTGGGAAAGGAAAGAGATATCCAGGTTTAGTAAGCACAGAGAGTCCCAAACAGGGTCAAGCCAAAGGAGACCACACCAAGACACACTGGAGTTAGAATGGCAAAAATTAAAGATAAAGAGAGAATATTAAAAGCAGCGAGGGAAAAGCAACAAATACCATACAGGGGAACTCCCATAAGGCTATCAGGGCAACTGGAATGAATCCAGCTGGATCACGGTGTATGATCCTGTTTAATGTAGCGTTGGATTCGGTTTGCTAATATGTGGTTGAGGATTTTTGCATCTATATTCTTCACAGACATTGGCCTGTAATTATCTTTCTTGGTAGTGTCTTTGTCTGCTTCTGGTATCAGGGTGATGGTGGCTTCATAGAATGAATTTGGGACTGTTCCCTCCTCTTCAACCTTTTGGGAGAGTTTGAGAAGTATAGGTATAAGTTCTATGTATGTTTGGTACAATTCACTGGTGAAGCTGTCTGGTACTGGACTTTTGTTTGCAGGGAGGTTTTTTTGTTTTGTTTTAATTACAGATTCTATTTCACTTCTAGTGATTGGTCTGTTCACATTATCTGTTTCTTCTTGACTCAAATTTGGCAGGCTGTTTATTTCTAGGAACTTGTCCATTTCTTCTTGGTTGTCTAATTTTCTGGCATATAACTGTTCATAATATTCTCTTATGTGTTTTGGTTTTTGTGAGTTTATTTTTTTTTGTATTTTTCTGGTATTAGTTGTTGCTTCTGTTTCATTTCTTATTTTGTTTATTTGGGCCCTTTCTCTTTTTTTCTTGGTGAGCCTGGCTAGAAGTTTGTCGATTTTGTTTGCCTTTTCAAAAATCTAGCCCTTGGTTTTATTGATCTTTTCTATTTTTACCTCTGTGTTAATTATTTCCCTCTGATCTTTCCCAAAGAACTGACTTTGGGAATTTTTTCGTTCTTCTTTTTCGAATTCTTTTTCTCTTTTTGTTTATTTGAGATTTTTCTTGTTCCTTGAGGAAGGCCTGAATCGCTTTGTACTTCCCTCTGAGAATTGCTTTTGCTGCATCACATAGATTTTGGAAGGTTGTGTTTTCATTGTCATTTGTCTTGAAGTATTTCCTGATTTCTTCTTTGATTTCATCATTGACCCACTGGTTTTTTGGTAGCATGTTGTTCAGTCTCCATGTATTCGTTCTTTTCCCATTTTTCTTTCTGTGGTTGATTTCTAGTTTCATAACACTGTGGTAATAAAAGATGCTTGAAGTCATTTCTATGCTCTTAAATGTGTTGAGGTTTGTTTTCTGTCCTAGTATGTGGCCTCTCCTAGAGAACGTGCCTTGCACGCTTGCAAAGAATGTGTATTCTGTTTATTTGGGGATGTAGTGTCCTGTAGGTAAAAATTAAGTCCAAGTGGTCCATTGTGTCATTTAGTGCCTCTGTTGCCATACTGATTTTCTGTCTGGAAGATGTGTCCATTGATGTCAGTGAGGTGTTAAAGTCTCCTAGTATTAGAGTATTCCTGTTAATTTCTCCCTTTATGTCTGTAAGTATTTGTTTTACATATTTAGGTGCTCCTCTATTGGGTGTATATATGCTAACAAGTGTAATATCCTCTTCTTTATTGATCCCTTTATCGTTACATAATGTTCTTCTTTGTCTTTATGGACTTTAAGTCTATTTTGTCTGATATGTGTATTGCTCACCTCGCTTTCTTGTTGTTTCCATTTGCATGAAATAGCTTTCCATCTCCTCACTTTCAATCTGTCTGTGTCTTGTGCCCTGAAGTGAGTCTCTTATAGGCAGCATATTGTAGGGTTTTTTTTTTATCCATTCAGCCACTGTCTTTTGATGGGAGCATTTAGTCCACTGATATTTATAGTGATTATTGATAAGTATGAACTTACTGCCATTTTAAACCCTGTTTTCCAATTGACTTTGTAGTTCTCTATATCTTTCACTTTTGCCATTTTAATTATGCTACGTCTTGCTGTCACTCTTTTTGGGTTCTTCTTGTGTGGGACCCTCTGTGCTTCCTGTACCTGGATATCGGTTTTCTTCTTTAGGTTTGGGAAGTTTTCAGCCATAATTTCTTCAAATACATTTTCTATCCCCTTTTCTCTCTCCTCTTCTTCTGGTACCCCTATTATGCATATGACTGTGCCCATTATGCATATGATTATGCATATTACGCATGCTTTATATTATCCTATAGATCTCATATGTTTTCTTCACTTTAAAAAATTTGTCTTTCTGTCTGCTGTTCTCATTTGGTGATTTCCATTATTCTATCTTCCAGATCACTTATTTATTCTTCTGCTTTGGTTAGTCTGCTATTTATTGCTTTTAGTTTGTTTTTTATCTCAGCAATTGAATTGTCCAGTTTGATTGATTTCTCTTTACAGTTTCTATTTCCTTGTTGCAGTGGTCTGCATTTCTATCAATAATCTTCCTTAATTTCTTTAGCCTTTTCCTTACCTCCTTTCTGAATCTGGGGTCTAGTAGACTGGTGAGGTCTCCTTCATTATTTGTTCCTTCAGGGGATTTCTCTTGTTCTTTTTATTGGGAATAGTATCTCTGTTTTTCATTCTACTTAACTTTCTTCGTCTCTGAATTTAGGACAGACCTGAATCTACTGTGTTCTTGAAGGGGTGTTTTTAGGTTGGAGGATCCCTCTGTAGACGGTATGAGTCCAATATTTTTGGTGCAAGGGCTGGTTTTGGTGTGGGTGCTTGCCACGTATTTCCTTAAAGTGTGCTGGCCCTTGTTCCCTTGATAGGGTGTGTGCTTGAAGTTGTGTTGACCAGAGCCTGCACTGGTTGTTGGCTGGGGCCTCCTCTTTGCATTATGGCTGTCACAGCCCTGTTGGGGCTGCGGTCTGATTCCCAGCTTTTGGAGCAGAAGCCCTGAGGGTCAGGTTCAGTCAGGTTCCACTGCCCCTGAGCCCATGCCCTGATGCAAAGGAGGTGACCACTGGAGCTAATGAGGCCCGTGTGGTCACTGCAAAACTATGTGCCTCCAGTGCAGGCATCCATGGTTCTGCCCAGAAGCAGCCCAAGGTTACATCTCTTTCTCTGTTGTGTTCACCCCAGACCTAGTGCTGGGATGTCGTGTGGAGTAGGCTGGTGCTGGGGGCTGGAGCCCTGTGGCTGCAGGAATTGAGGTGGTTGTGCCACTGCCTGGAACCTGGGCTGCCTCTGTGTCAGACCTCTCCCAGGACCTGTCAGCTCCAGATCTGGCTCCTAGCTATGGTGTAGAGTGAGCGGGGCCAGTGTGCTCCCACTGTGAAATGAACAACTGCATACCCTTGCACTGTGCCCATCCAACCGAGATGCAGTGCCAAGCTGCTCTGCCTTTCCATGGCGCCATCTGGCGCACGTGCTGCCAAAGTCCACCATGGCCAGACCTGCCCCCACTGTGTGCACACTGATAATGGGCACTGTGGCAGGACCTGCCCCCACTATGTGCAGGCTGACAATGGGCTCCTTGGTTTGGCCCAGACCATACCCCAGGCCCTGCGGTCTGTCTCCACACATCTAGGTCAGGTCCTCTCCCTGGACCTGTCTACCTAAGATTCAATGCTCAGCTGCTGTGTGCATCTGTGGCCCCACCACCTTGTGTGTGCTTTGGATTGGGAAGTGCAGCAAGGCAGCAGCCGCCAGTGCCAGTCTCTCTCTGCCCTGATTGTTAGCAAGCCAGCATGCATGCACTCCTTGTGAGCAGAATTTAGGCTTTTCCAGCCCCTCCATCTATCCCAGCGTCTTTTCCAGCAGGCAAGGGGGCTCCCCGGGGCAAGGGTCTGCCTATGTGTACCTTTTCTCCTTTACAGATCTCTCCCAGCAGTGCCAGGACCGTCCTCATGCCTTTAAAATTTTTTCTGTCCTTCCTGGATATGTAGAGATATTCCTTGCAGCTTTGGTTGTGTAGGAGATCTTCTGCCAGTTTCCAGTTGGTTTTCTGTGAGAACTGCCTCACATGTAGGGGTATTTTTAATGTGTTTGTGGGGAGAGGTGAGCTCCACATCCTTCTACTGCACCATCTTGATACTCCTCCCTATTTGGGAGACTTTGAATTGCATCAACGTGTCCCATATAAAAACAGATACACTAGACTAAAGTAGAATTTCAGAATCCAGTGATAGTTACCTATCGCAAGTGCCTGTCAGTTTTTAGAGAGCACAGGATATGCCAGGTTTTTCCAGATTTTGTGGGGGAAAAAGTTAGAGCATCATGTACATTTTAGATGATCTTTGGACCCAAACAGGCTACATGAATTAGATAATTAAAACACCATCTGGTGATGTGATGAAAATGCAGAGTTCATTGATATGACTTAGTCCTCAAAGCCTGCTTCTAACCTAAAGAAAGCTGGCAAATGTCACTCATTTACATCATATGGGAACATATCAACCAGCAGTAGATGGCAGTGTGATATCGTAACAAGAAAACAATGTGGCTGTTTACGTAAAAACACATATCACAATACTTTCAAAGACTATAGTTAGAATTATTTGGGGGTTGTGGCAAAAAAATAGTTACAATGAGTGGATAACAAGAGCCAAGCTAGGACCACTTCAATTCTCCCTGTCTAATAATTTTTAAAGCCTTGAAACACACTTATTTAATTTTTAAATGGTCTTCACCCGGAAGGGATTTTCAAACTGTACCAGAGAATCATACTATCACAAATGACATAGTTTATGAGCAAAAACCATGAAAGGAATCCCTGCCTTCTAGACCCTTTCCATCCTTTGGCCTCAAAAGAAGTTTTCACTGTGGATGTAATTTTTTGTTTCCTCGCTGTGGTAGTCCCCAAGAATGAGCTCATCACCTAGAGCTGTTAAAGTTTACACTGTGCTGGGGGAAGGAAGCACACTGAGTACTCTGACAGGGAGCACTATCTACAATTGTTTCTCTTCTTTCCCATTGCTTGACACTGACAGTAAAGTCACTTCTAGTTAATTAACGAGCTTCTTAAAGGAACAAAGAAAAACATGTTTCGATTACCATTTCTATAAAGGTACAGCAATATCTGATAAGTTCTCTTGGATAATGTTACCAGATTAAGTCAATTTTCCTTTCTGAAAGTAAATTCACTTAGGACCTCTACTTGAGTTGTACATATTTGTGTTTGAACCAAAAGCATTTGAGTATTTGTGTTTAATTTAGCAGCATCACAAATGTCTGCTCTTCTCCTTTCCCATTTCTCTGTTTTAAACAAAGCCACTAGCACTGACCTCCAAAACGTCCACCCCAAAAGAGAAATATAAAAGAAGTAAAAGTTGTTCCCAGTAAACCTTGCCAAACAACATTCAAGAAGAATAGCTTATCAGCCTGCCTCACCTAAACAGAAACAGCGCCTGATACGTGCAGTGCCTAAACTGCCTAGCTCACATAAGCTGTGTTCATACAGGTGTGTATCCATAGCCTTAGCGTCCCTTCCCCAATGTATGTAAGAAAGACCTGACAGGCACCCACTGGTGTAACTAAATATATTTTTTAATCCTAAAATAGCTCCTGGTAATCATCTCAGGGCAAGAATAAATGATACGACCATTAGTTCTGACAGGAGAATATCTAACCTTTCGCAAGAAAATTATAATTAGAACTCCAGGGTTTGCCTTTTGGTGAAAGAAGTTGACCTCAATCACCATTAGTGGATTTGTCCATTACAGAAGCTTCAGTTGGGACAGACATCAGGTCTTGATGGCGGATTCCATCCAGTGATTGTATACAGATGCTTCCTAATTCCATCTTGAGGTTTCATAATAGGCTCTATTGTAAACACGTGGCTCCATTTTCATACCCTGCATTTACATTTGTCCCATAAATAATTTTCCAAAATTATCTAAGTAACACCCATGTGCCCAAACAGAGTCACTCCAAAAAATCACTACTTCCTTCAATAGGCTTACAACTACAAGCAGTCTGTTATCCTTAGTAGTATATTCAAATTTAACCATGGTGCAAAATTTGGTCTGTTATAGTTTCTTCAGGTTATTTATGTAGCCATGCCACGATGCAGGGTGCCAGCAAAATAATCCCACTGCTTGTATAGCATTAAGTTTGCCTAAGCCAGCAAACACGCAAGTTCACTTCAAATCTCTTTTGGATATACAGACAGATATTCACTTTTCCACACAAATCAGCAGAAGAGGTGTTTGTAAAACTGCGATTAAAAAAAAAAAAACTATATTTTTTATTCTCCTTTCCCTTTCTCTGTCCTTTCTAGGAAGATGCAAACAAAATATAAGTGCAGTAATATCTATTTCAGATTATGCTTACTTTTAACTTTTGGAATTCTGTAAAGAGCCATAAAGTCTGCAATATTTCTCTTTAGAGAAAAACAGCCATAAAGTCTGCAGTATTTCTCTTTAGAGTGTTTAAAAATAAAAGAAGGAAACGTTTTCAACTAACGTCTAGCATTTTATACCACCTTTTATATACACATATACTTCACTTATTAAGGATAAGTTTATATTTATACCTTAAAATGAATCCAAGGGCCTTAACTGGCTTCAGCTACGATTAGTTCTAATTACTGGTAGTACTGGAAATTATTTAAATGGCACTTTAAAGAGGTCCTCTATGATCTCATCTTTTCAGTAACTGCGGATGCCTTTCCGCTTAGTCTGAATAAGGAAGACTGAATTATTCTTACTTTTCTTTGGAGGCTCTTGTGGGTGATCCAAACACAAAGTCTGGAGCCAGAGTGCCTGGGAGTAAACCCTGGTTTGGCACCTATAGGTTCAGTTACCTCTTAGCAAGTGACTTAACACATCTGTGCTTCCACTTTCTCATCTGTGAAAACTGGAATACTAATCATAATACCTAGTTGATAGAATTGCCACTATTAAAGGAGCTGACGTTTTAACGTGCCTGACACATAGTAATCATTATATACATTTTCTTCAAATTAACAGCTAAAATTCACTTACTGTGTTTGCTTTAATTTCTCTTAGACTTGCATGAAATTATGGCAACAAAGCTTACCTGTACCCACTGCTTAGGTTTTTGAAGTAGACCCTAAAATATGGTAAAGGTTATGGATTTAGGGAGCACCTAGTCCATTGCTATGTGTTAATTTATGCATTAAATTTCACGTGTTATTAGGGAAAAAAAATAGCACAGGAACGAAGCACATTAGCACATTAAAAAGGGGTTGGGGCAGGTGAAGCCAGCTTGTGTTCTGAGGAAGATCATCCGGAGGCACCACCATCAACAGGAAGCCCAGGAATGTGGGCAATCTCAGATCTCCAGCTCTCGTGAAGAGAACGGCCTCCTGAAACACGCAGTCGGGAGAACCCTACTGTCACTATGCTACACTCAGGAGGCTGACGCAGCTTTTGAGCACCGTGGGCTCCTATGGCTATGTTCACGCGGATGCGGCCATCAAGTGGCAGGCCCAGACAGTTATGTGGCAGGCCCAGACCTAGTGGCCATGTCAGCACCATGAGCCCTTAAACCCTGAGCTCGTGTAGTCTCTCTGGACCTATTGCCACTATGATCATGTGGTAGATCCAGCTTTTCACGTCGCTAGAGCATGGCAGACTCCTAAAACCTGCCCATCATGTGGATTCATCCTGTCATGTGGCCCTCAGGAGCTAGTGGCATGTGGCAGCCTCAGCCCTCCAAGTCACAAAGGTGACCTGCTTCTGAGAGTCATATGGATGCTATGGTCCGTCACATATCCCCCTTGGTCACACATCAGGCTCAGCCATCTCTAATCTCGTGAAGATTGCTGCCTACCAGAATCTTCAGATCCCTGAGTCAACAGGAATGTGGCCTCTACCATCACATGGCAGGCAAAGCGCCTGCCGTCATGTGAACACCGAACCTTCCCTTCGGCTGTTGGTCGTGTATATTCTACGGTCATGGGACATGCTGTGGTCTCCTGAGGCTCAGTTCTCTCGGTCACAGTTCACGATTGAGGGCTCCTGAATCCTGACGTCACCTGCATCTTTCTACTCTGTGGCCTCCGCCAGCCAAGCCCGTGGAAGTCAGGTCGGGCCCCACAGCGGCGCGTTACGTTACGTAGCTCCCGCAGTCACATGACGCCGTGAGGTCGTGACCTAGGGAGGCGCCGTTATAGCGTGCGGAGAGCCTGCCGAACGGTGGGTAGCTCGGCTTAGCCTTCTGAGGAGTCAGACCGAGAGGTGAAGAAGACCTGTAGAATTAAGGTACTTGTCCTGGCTGAGGGGGAACTTGATGAGGCTCTGGCTCTGATGCCAACCTTTCCATCGACATTCATATTCTGACACGGTAGGCGGTAGTCGGGTAGGAAGGGCGCCCTCCAGTACTAGAGGTTCACTCAGAATCGGCGGGACAGCGGGCGGCAGGCGTTCATGGGCTGCTCTCGGCAGCTAGGCTCGGGAAACTGGGGGGACCCCTCCCTTCCCCCTTCCTTCCCAACCCCCACATTAAAGCCCTACTCTTGCTTATCTCTGTTTCGTATCCGTATTCACTACCTGCCATGTGATGGTGTCCTCTGCGCTCCTCTGACCACGTCTGTTATTAGGAACAGCAGAGAACTCCTAGATGCCAGTTCGTATCGATGATTTCAAATGTGATCTGAGTTTCTGTCTCTTAATTTGTTCTGTGGAGAGAGGCAAGGAGAGAGACTTTTTTTAATTTGATAGTTTTCCAGTAAAAGTGTGAAAGTAGCCAGCACGTTAAGGTACAGAATTTGTTTTCTGTATACGCTTTGCCGACCAGTAGTTTTTCAAACTGTGTGTGGGGTGGGATGCCATAATCTTTTCCTGCTTGGACTCTCTGAACGGCTTAAATTAGTCCAGCCAGCCACTATTGGCTTCTGATTTTCCTCTTGATTTTCTAACCATTCCTTGTTACATTCCTTGAAAGTTCTCCCCTTTCCTTCATGTGGGAAAAAACATTGAATTTATTTAAGAAAACCATATTAAGTAAAATTATAGATGATACATATCATAAAAATCACGTAGATGGTACTTAATGAGTAAAATGCAGCAAGTAAAAGATGGTGTTTACATTTGTGAGGGATTTAAAGATTGTTTGAGAGATGGTTAAAGGGGTGATTTTTTTATTATATAATAGCCATTTCTTTCCTCTCATTTCAGCACTTTCAGGTTTGTTCTACAACACACTATGTCTGAGAGACAGCAACAACAAAAATGCTTTTATTCATTGAAGAAATATGGGACATACAAAAATGAAGGTAAATAGGATTTCTATATGTCATATTTTTAAGATAATATACCACTTGAATCTCAAATAGAAGGGTAGTGTCTTAGCTTGTTCAGGCTGCTGTAGTAGAACACCATAGACCGGGTGGCTTGTAACTTACAAGAATTTATTTTTCCCGGTTCTGGAGTCTGTGAAGTCCAAAATCAAGGCACGAGCAGGTTGAGTGTCTGGTGAGAGTCTGCTTCCTGGTTCATAAAGGGCTGTCTTCACGCTGTATCCTCACGTGGCAGAAATGGCAAGGGAGCTCTCTGGGTCCTCTTTTATAAAGGCACTAATCCCATTCATGACGGCACCTCCCTCATGACCTAATCACCTACCAGTGACTCTAACTGCAAATACTGTCACCTTGGAGCCTAGGTTGGTACATAAACAGTCAGTCTGTAGCAGGTAGTTTCCTAAAGCTATATGGGGATGGAACATTTTCCCACAGTCCACTGGAAGTACTAGTGTTCCTCAGAAAACATTTTGGGAAAGCCTGTTCAAACTAAATCTCTTCTGCCGCATTAATACCTTGTACCTTTGTTTACTAAGTAGAATGTATGCTTACTAATAATTATAATCTGTTCTTCTCATTGAGAAACTACTTATTGCTAACTCATTTTATCTTATGCCATTAGTCATTCTCTCTTTTGCTTAATCTTTCCACTTTTTCATTCTTTACATATAACCTCAATTTATGTTTCTGATATCATGATGGCAAGAAATAAGTGCATAAGTGCTAGTCATTAGGAAGTCTTAAAAATAAAATAAAATGCCCCACTCTTGAAAAGATGATACAACTTACCCGTAAGGATGAGTGGATGAAATAGCTCTCATTTTATAGCAATTTTCCACACTTTTTCAAAACTAGTTTTCTATTATTATTTAATCATTATAGCTGCCATTTTTTGAGTTCCTGTTATATGTCAAGCACTGTGGCAACCTTGTCATACCAGTTTTCTCATTTAAACCTCAGAAAAATCCTGAGAGGATGTTATTTTAATTTACAGATAAGATACAAGAATCAAGATAGGCTAGATTATGCTGTGGTAATAGACAGTCCCCATATCTCAGGGGCTTATTCCTCACTTCAACTACATGTCCATGGCAGGCGCATGCCCCTCACAGGATGGTGGACTTTGGGGGTCTGAGCCATTCTTACTGGAATGACTTGGAGACCCAAACTGACAAAGCAGCCATCATCTAGATAGTTGTCAGTCCCTGTGCCTGAGGTGAAGAGGACCCTGCAAGGTCTCAATCCAACAACCATATGTTCTGGCCCAGAAATAGCACATGTCACTCACAACCCATTAGCCAGAACCCATCACATACACAGCCCTGTCCAAACCAAGGAGGTGAAGAAGTACAGCTCTTCCAGGTCCCCGGAACAGGGACAAATGGAAACACACGGCAAACAGCATTACCGCATGATGGAACTGAGGCTCAGAGAGGTAAAATATTCGCGTAAAATCACATACGCAGTAAGTGACTGGGCACATTCTGGTTATATGATTTCAAAATCCGCGCTCTTTCTGTTCCTACTCCTTTCTATATTGTATGCTGTCCTCTTCAGTGAAGTTCATATGTACTTATCATAGAAGTTCTTTTGCTTCAATGCTGCAGTTCCATCTCCCTTAATCATCTGATATTTCAACAGTGGATTTAGTTAAACCCCCCACATTGCTAATCCACAGGTCTTTTCCAAGTAATTAAATGTACTGGATATTTGGATATCCATGCTATTCGAGGATAGCAATTATAAAAGAAAACGTGATGGTAGATGAAAAGACTGTGGATTTGTCACATACTTGATAAAAATCATCTCATGCATTTCCATATTGGCAAGAAAAAAAAAATAAGAGCACAAGTTAATGAAATTGATAACAGATATGGATGAGTTGAATACAAATGCTAGATGTTAGTGCTTTCAAAATATAAAAAAATAAGGAAACCTTTGGCAGTATGGGTCAAGAAAATTAGAAGGCACAGATAAGCCACTTTCGAAGAAGGTGTCTTGCTTGTATTTACAGGAAAGCTTTAAAAGATAATATTATGAAAAAGATATGCTGATAATTTGAAAATTAATACTGAATGGGTAAGTTCTAGAAAAAGGAACATTATATTGGGGAAACAAAATATTCAGCTTATTCTTGACATTGCATGCATGAGAAGGCAAAATTACTGGTCAATCTTAATTAGTTATAAAAATGCAAAAAATAGAAATAAGATAAAGACAAACTTAATCCAGCAATGGCTAAAACAGATAGTACATCAGGGCAAAGTTGTGTTTATACCAAACTTGCAATGTTGGTTTAACATTAGGAGAGTCATAACGTAGTTCAACACATTCATAGGATAAAGGAGCAAGAAAAGGATGATTATCACAAAGATTCCAGAAAAAAATGCATGCAATAAAATTCAACAACCAATCAAGTTTAAACAACAACAAAAATAACACTTAGCTAACTGGGAATAGAAAGATATTTCTTTCAAATTATAATGTGTGCTTTAAAAAATCTGTAACAGACACTGTAAGTAATAATGAGACATTAAAAGCATTCCATTCTAAATCAAAAGAGGCAAAGATGATTCCTATAATCACTTCTGTTCAACATCTTACTGAGTCTCCTAGGCATTGCAGTAAGCCAAAATACATACATACATTAATTAATATATGTGTAAAAGTGAAAAGGAACAAAACTGTGAGTATAGTTGTCTTCATATAAAGCTCAGGAGGATCTATGGAAAATTATAATAATAGTGATTAACCAGTTTATTGGATCTAAGACTAATATACACAAAATAATTTCACAAAATAGAAAATTATATTTTCAATGTGAAATTACCATTTCCAATAGCCAAAAAAATGGACCTGTGGAATATACCTCAAGTTGGCTCAGCTGGCAAGTATTCCAACACTCATAAACACTCTTACATGTTTTCTTGTACCGTAGAGAAATGGAAAGGTAAAAACAAGAATGGAGACCTACGTTCGTGTGTGTGTGTGTGTGTGTGTGTGTGTGTGTGTTTGCTAGACCCCCTTTTGTCTAGGGTCCCAAAGAAGACCTCTGTGTATCAAGCCTATGCACCATAGTGAAACTTGGAGGTAGAACTGAGTAATGTGGGAGTCACAAGCAGGATCAGCTACATATGATGGGAGAGATCTCTGGTTTTTGTGGGCAGCCACAGCAGAGTGCCTGGAATTCAGTCTCTGTCATACATGTTGGTTAGCTCATAGGCAGCAGGGGTGTTTCAGCTATACCAGTCCCACGGCGTGAGGGGGCTTCCCCTGGCTGTGCAGCATCCAAGCCCACTTTTCTGGCCCTCACAGAATTTTTGTAAGCTGTGTGATATGTTTTATTAAAGATGTCTTATTTTTATAAAATAACCAGAATGAATATCTGGCATAAGGAAGTGGGGACTTTGATTAATAGAGTACTTGACACCAAAATTGTTTGCAAGCTAAGGGCCCTGAAAGCAGTGGGGATCGGGGATAGGTTATCCGGTCTAGGTGGATCTGAAGATAGTAAGGACCCAGTTGGTAATAGAGGATGAATCATAGTGTTCCATGGCACAGAATGGTGAAAGAGTTGCAGTTGCGAGACTGGACAGAAGTTGGGTCCACTCGCCTGCTGCACAGCAAAGCCAATCTACTGACGCTGGGTTGTCGGTGAAGGAAGGTACAGTGTTTGTTTTCTGGGTGCCAAGCAAGGAGAACTGGCTGCTTGTGTTCAGAAGACTCTAACCCCCTGCTGACTTTCAGGGAAGTGCATGACTTTCCTCTGATTGTTTGTTGGTGAGGAAACAGGGTGCTGTTTCAGGGATCTTAATCATCAGCATTCTGGTTCTAACCTGTCTGGGTTCAGTGTGCTGTGGTCAGCATGCAGTCACCATCCTCCACCTGGGCAGGGGATATTAGTTTCTGCATAACAGCTCAAAGATATGTATGAAGTTGTTATCCCTTGCAGAGAAACTAGGATTCTGCTTTATCACTGCACTATTGTTTCTTGACTACTTTTCTTTCTTTCTCTTTTTTTAACACCATTATTGGAGTATAATTGCTTTACAATGGTGTGTTAGTTTCTGTTTCTAACAAAGTGAGTCAGTAATACATATACATATGTCCCCATATCTCTTCCCTCTTGCGTCTCCCTCCCTCCCACCCTCCCTATCCCACCCCTCTAGGTGGTCACCAGGCACCAAGCGGATCTCCGTATGGTATGTGGCTGCTCCCCAGTAGCTATCTATTTTATGTTTGGTAGTGTATATATGTCCATGCCACTCTCTCACTTCATCCCAGCTTACCCTTCCCCCTCCCCGTATCCTCAAGTCCATTCTCTAGTAGGTCGGTGTCTTTATTCCCGTCTTGCCCCTCGGTCCTTCATGCCCAAATTTTTTTAGATTCCCTATATTTGTGTTAGCGTACAGTATTTCTTTTTCCCTTTCTGACTTACTTCACTCTGTATGACAGACTCTAGGTCCATCCACCTCTCTACAAATAACTCAATTTTGTTTCTTTGACTGGTTTTCCTTTGTTTCTGCATTTCCTCACTTCCCTAATTACTAAGTACTTGAGTCTGTTGTTTGGAACTCAGGGAAGGCCTAGGGGGCCAAACCCTTTTTCTACAGACAAGAAGCAGGGAACACAGCGGGGCTTTTGTACCCAGGAGGGCCCTGAAGTGTTCTGTTCAGTGTCAGTCCCCCCTTTTCTTTGATACTCCTCAATCCTGAGGTGTTCATGAGTGGCACAAGAGAGGGAATCAAGTTTTGGATAGAGAAGTTAATCATAAACTTCACAAGGGAACTCGGTTTTAGGGGGACTCAGTTTCAAGAGTTACCAACTGTGGTCACTTGAATTGAAATGCCTTTGAAGTCAATGTGTTGGTGGGACAGGCAGCTGCTGTTTGGAACCCAGAGGACACTCCTTTCCCCCACAGCACTGAGAAACACATTAGTGCGGAGGGCATCTTCATCTTTGAAGTGTTCTGAAGTGGCTGACTTGTGTAGGCCACAGATGAGATGGGAGATTCTGCCACTGACATGGTCACACTCATTTGAGTGGGGATGTTGGGGTTCTGGAGTTGCAGGCCCAGTAGGAGCACTTAATCTCCTGCCTCAACGTGAGTGCTGTTTACCTAATAAACAGCAAAGATGGAAGGGTAGTCACACTGGTTTGACCTGTAGCAACCTCTGAAGGTGGCTAATTGATCAACAGATCCCTTGGATCTGAAATATCTGAACATACTCCAAAGTTGTATTTGATCAGTGTAAAAATAAATAAAATATAAACAAAGATTTGTAATAAAATATAAGAACATAAAAATAAATAAATCAAGCTCTAGGTCTGGTGACTTGACCTCTCTTGATGGCAAATGGTAGTCCTTTACTCAATTCCCACACTTGGCCCAGAACACCATGAATGAGTGGACTACTGAGGACGACCCTACGGTGAAGTCACAAGTTACTGCAGTAAATCTTCTTCCCAGGCTTAGCCAAAGGGACCATCAGCCATTTACCACAGTTACTGTGCATTTGCTCTAAGGACACTTGCTCTAAGCCAGAGCCTAACAAACTCCCTGGAAAGGGCCAGGTGACAAATATTTGAGGCTTTGTGGGCCATTTTGTCTCTTTCGTAACTACTCAGCTCTGCTGTTGTAGAGCGGAAGCCTCCACAGACAAGTATGGCTGTGTTCCACTAAAACTCTGCGTATGGACATTGGTGTGTGGATTTCAAATAATTTTCACATGTCAAGAAATATTATTGTTTTAACCATTGAAATATGTAAAAACCATTCTTACCTTGCAGGCCCTAGAGAAACAGGCCCCAGGCCAGGTTTGGCCCATGGGCTGTAGTCTGCCAGTCTCTAATTTAAGCTAATGGAATCACTAGGTCCCTAAAACAACAGAGTGGAAAGCCAGCAAAATGAGGTGGCATCCATTGCTACGGTCTCTGGCAAGCATAAACCAAAAGCTGATACTTTAATACAGTAGCTTTCAACTGTGGTTGCACACTGCAGTCACGTGGAGAATTTACAAAATGTGGGTGCCTGGGTCTCAACCCAGTTCTGCTTTAATTATTGTGGGTATAGCTTGGAGCTGGTGATATTCTCAAACTCCCCAAGTGGCTCTACTGTGTAAACGAGGTGGAGAACTACAACCCATACTGTGGGACATTACTCAGCAATAGAATAGGCAGGAACATAAATGGATTTCAAAAGCATGATGCTGACTTTAAAAAGCCAGACACAAAGGTGTGCAGCATGTATGATTCCATTTACAAGAAATTCTACAGCAGGCAAAACAAATATATAGGGACTGTGAGCAGATCAAGGTTTATATGGAGCTGGGAGGTGGAAAGATTAACCGGGAACCGTTTGGAGTGTGATATATGCTTTATATCTTTTTTTTTAAATTGGAGCATAATTGCTTCACAATGGTGTGTTAGTTTCTGCTTTATAACAAAGTGAATCAATTATACATAAACATCTGTTCCCATATCCCTTCCCTCTTGCGTCTCCCTCCTACCCACCCTCCGTATCCCACCCCTCCAGGCGGTCACAAGGGACCGCACCGAGCTGAACTCCCTGTGCTATGCGGCTGCTTCCCACTAGCTATCTACCTTACGTTTGGTAGTGTATATATGTCCATGCCTCTCTCTTGCTTTGCAACAGCTTACCCTTCCCCCTCCCCATATCCTTAGGTCCATTCTCAAGTAATTTTGTGCATTTATTCCTGTTTTACCCCTAGGGTCTTCATGAAATTTTTTTTCTTAAGCTCCATGTATAGGTGTTAGCATACGGTATTTGTTTTTCTCTTTCTGACTTACTTCACTCTGTATGACAGACTCTAGGTCTATCCACCTCATTACAAATAGCTCAATTATGTTTCTTTTTATGGCTATATGCCTTGTATCTGGACAGAGGTGGTGGTTAGCTCTAATCCCTGATTTTTACATGTAAGTAATTTGAGATCAGGAGAAGTTGGGTGAATTGTCCAAAGTGATGTAGCTTAATAATCAGAGAGAAGACAGGTGGATCTGATTATCAGTAATTGTTCCTATTATGCTATGGAATGAGTCAATAGTAATAGTGCTTCCCCCCAAGCCCGTGGCAAAACCTGACCCAGCCTTTTATGCAAGTAAAGCATGCACGTGAAAGTACACCTCTTGTGCATTCCAAACACCTACTCATAAGCACGGTTGACATTCTCACGTGTTCCTTTACGTTGACTTCTTTACGTTTGTATTTACATATCCAAACAAAAACTTTTCTTAATACTTCCTTTTGAGTAATCACACTCTAATATACAGGTTTAAAAACTATGGTAAAAATACGTGACATAACATTTACCATCATAACCATTTTTAAGTGTTCAGTTCAGTACAGTTAAATTGATTCACATTGCTGTGAAACCAATCTTCAGAACTTTTTCATCTTTCAATTCTGAAACTCTATATATTAAACAGCAATTCCTCTTTGTCCCTTCCCCCCAGTCCCTGGTAACCCCATTCTACTGTCTGTTTCTATGAATCTGACTACTTTAGATACCTTATTTTGATTAAACCCATGGACTCTGTTTACGATAGTTTCCCAACTTTAAAAATATATATATATTTATTTATTATTTTGGCTGCGCCGGCTCTATGTTGCAGCATGCTGGATCTCTAGTTGCGGCATGCAGACTTCTCAGTTGCGGCATGTGGACTCAGTTGTGGCATGCAGGCTTCTTAGCCTTGGCATGAGGACTCTCAGTTGCAGCATGCTTGCAGGATCTAGTTCCCCGACCAGGGATTGAACATGGGCCCCCTGCAATGCGAGCATGGAGTCTTACCCACTGGACCACCAGGGAAGTCCCTAGAAACCTTATGTAAGTGGAATCATACAGTATTTGTCTTCTCGTGACTGGCTTGTTTCATTTAGCGTAATGTTCTCAAGGTTCATCCATGCTGTGGCATATGACGGAATTTCCTTCCTTTAAAAGGCTGCATAATATTCCAGTGTGTGTGTGTGTGTGTGTATATATATCTATCTATATACCACAATTTGTTCACCCTTTTATCCATCGATGGACACTTTAATTGTTTCTACTTCTTAGCTGTTGTGAGTAGTGCTGCCATGAACATAGATGTGCAAGTATCTCCTCAAGATTCTACTTTCAGTTCTTTTGGACACATACCCAGAAGTGGGACTGTTGGGCCGTGTGGGCGTTCTAGTTTTCATCTTTTCTGGAATCCCCATACACACTCATAAAGAATGAATGGGTCAAAGAAGAAGTCACAAAGGAAATTAGAAACTACTTTGAGACAAATTAAAAGGAAAGTCCATCATACCAAAACTGAAGGGATGCAGCAAAGGTGTGTTAAGAAGGAAGTTTATGGCTTTAAATGTGTACATTGAAAAGACAAAAGATCTCAAATCAACAACCTAATTTTACAGCTCAAGAAGTTAGAAACAGAAGAAAAAACTAAAGCCAAAGCTAGCAGAAGGAAGGAGATATATAAGAGCAGAGATAAATGAAATAGAGAAAAAAACCAACAACAATAGAAGAAAAGTAAATGAAACTAAGAGTTGGGTTTTTGTTAAAGCTACACAAAATTAAGAAACCCTAAGTTAGCCTCACTAAGAAACAGAAAATAGAGGACACTCAAATAATTAAATTCAGAAATGAAAGAGGGACATTACAACTGATACTACAGAAATTAAAAGGATTATTAGCGAATACTGTGAATAATTGTATGCCAACAAATTGGAAAACCTAGAAGAAATGGATAAAGTCCCCCAAACAGACAATCTAGCAAGACTGAATCATAAAGAAACACATAATATGAACAGATCGATTAATGAGTAAGGAGATTTAATCAGTTAACAAATATCTCCCAGCAAAGTAAATCCCAGGACCACATGGTTTCACTGGATTATTCTATCAAATACTTGACAAGGGGATGTCTGAGACTGCTTGTGTCTGAATCACCTTGCTGAGGGAGGTCTCTAGCCCTGTCCAGGCACCTGATGCAGTTGGTCAGCCAGGGGACTGCGGTAGCTGTCAGCTAGCTCCTTTTACCCTTTCCCCTCGGCAACGTTATTTCGGAAGGAATGTGGGTTCTTGCAAATGACTCTGACTCTTCCTATACACCGTATGTAGACCACATGCCCTTACTGCTCCCTTTAAAATGTGAACTTTTCCCTTTCATTGCTGGATTTCCCTGAAAACGAGTTGGTTGCCCGGCATTCTCCAAAGGTCAGCAAAAAGGTTCCTCTTTGTTGTTGTTATTGTTGATGAGGGTCATTATGAACTCCTGGCTTTTGAGCACGTTGGTGGGCTTCAAACCATTGTGATGTGGTGTTGAGCAGAGGACTGAAATGATGTGACTTGCGCTCTGCTGCTGGGCTGAAAACAGACAGGTAAGGGAGCCAGGATGAAAGCAGAGGGGCCAGCTGGACAGCAGTCCAGTCCAGGAGGTAGATGTTGGTGTCTTGGCCAGGGTGGTGGTAATGGAGGTGGTGAGAAGTGGCTGGCTTCTGGACATACTTTGAGAGAGGGGCCGAGAGAATTTCCTGACCAGTTGGATGTGGAGTGTGGGAGAAAGAGAGCACACCATGCCCCCTCCGAGTTTTGGGGACTGAGCAAGTGACATTTGTGGGTCAAGTGCCCTATCTGTGTTTACTTTCACTTCCAGTGCCACACAAGGACAGTCCCAAGGTTGTGAGTAGCAGGATTGCCCTGACAGCGGCCCACACGGGGAAAGCAACAGCTCCCCAGAGGAGTTCATCTGAGGCCTGGTCGTAATCACTCTATCGTGGAGTGCTCAGCAGTGGACGGATCTTTACTCATATGTGTGCCCTGAGACAACATGGAATAGTTAATGTACAAAAGGCACAGCACACAAACCTAGAGAACCTTAAGCATTACAACCCAAAGGAAGCTGGTTTCTAACAGTGTAATTACCATAATCCTCCCTCCCCACAAGCCACTAGTATGATTATCTCCTGATCCACTGTTTCAGTGGAATGTGTTAAAAATAAAATACCCTTAGTGAATCCACCTATGGGGAAGAGAATTGACACGACCTTATTTCTGCAGGGGCCGAAAAACTTCCAAATCTTTTTCCATGGTGAATTAGACATGTTGGAGGGGAGAATTTGTGGGCAGAGGGGTGAACAGCAACACAACTTCTGGGAGTGAATACAAGGTGAAGTGTACCCAGGACACTTTCTAAGCGTGCCTGTAGCTTCAGGATCCAGTACAGTAGATGTCAGAGTAAAGAAAATGAACAAGAGCCAAAGAGAGGCCTTACAGAATGATAAAAGGATCAGGACACCAGGGAGACATAAAGATCCTAAATCAGTACGCACCAAACAACAGAGCCTCAAAGTACATGAAGCAGAAGCTGGTGGAGCTGAAAGGAGAAAGAGCCAGATGTATAATTATAGTGGGGGCCTTTGACACCCACCTCCCTCTTAACAAGTGACAGAATTACTAGAGAGAAAACCAGCAAGGATATAGGAGACCTGAATATCACAGTAAACTAACAAGGTCTGCATGACATAAATAGAACAGTCCGCCCACCTACAAGAGTACAATTTTTTCCCCCAGGGTGTCTGTAACATTCACCAAGTTAGACCATCTCCTCGATCATCAGACAAACCTCAACAAATTCAAAAAGGATTGAGGGACTTCCCTGGTGGCACGGTGGTTAAGAATCCGCCTGCCAGTGCAGGGAGCACAGGTTTGAGCCCTGTTCAGGAAGATCCCACATGCCGTGGAGCAGCTAAGCCCGTACACCTCAACTACTGCTCCTGCGCTCTAGAGCTCGCGTGCCACAACTACTGGAGCCTGAGCGCCTAGAGCCCATGCTCCGCAGTAAGATAAGCCGCCACAATGAGAAGCCTGTGCACCACAACGAAGAGTAGCCCCCACTAGCCGCAAGTAGAGAAAGCCCATGTGCAGCAACAAAGACCCAACACAGCCATAAATAAAGAAATAAATTCATTTAAAAAATAAAAATTAAGAAAGAAGAACTGAAATCTCCCAGAGTGTGTTCCCTGGCCACGATGGAATCAAATTAGAAACCAGTAATAGAAAGCAAGAAGTAGAATCCCTAAACACTTGGAAATGGTGGTTGACACATCATTCCAGGTTATCATTCACACCCTTGTTATAGAAGAGCTGAAGTGAGGAAGAGTTGCCTGCTGAGCTGAAAGGCATTTCAGGCTGGCCCAGGAGAGAGCTCACTCTGGCTCTTTCAAGCAGCACATTGTTCAGGGCAAGATTGGAGGGAGGGAGACCATTCAGGAGGTTGTTACATCAGTGCCCCCTGACATTAAAGCTCCTAGTGCACTGGCAAAGGAAGTCCAGCCAGCTTGCTGGTTGTTAGTGGAATTGGTTTGGTGACTCATTGGATTTGGGAAGCACAAGAGAGGTTTTGGTGTGGTTGCTGGAAAGTCCTGAGAGAAGGCAAGATTCGGGTGCCTTCCTGGTATATATATGACTGCTGTCCAGTCTAACCCATGGACGCATACACCTCGGTTCTTTATCAGTCCTGCTCCACCTTTTAAAAGTTTCACCGCAGTTGTCCTCTCCTCCCTCCGCCTCCTCCTCCCTCTTTCTCCTCCTTGTCCTCCTCTTCCTCATCCTGCTCCTCCTCGATTCTTCCCCTGATAGTGTCATCTGTCGGATAAGGCTGCCCTCTCTGGACAGGCAGAAGAGTGTCCTTTCTGAGGTCTGTAGGATTGGTCCCTTAGGCCAGGTTGGCACTTTGCCTGCCCTACCATGCTGTTAGCCTAAGACATGGTACGTGGTAAGTGGACCACAGATGTGTCTGCAAACTTGTATTTTTGTTCCTCTTTTCAGAATACAGTGATGGTGGTAGACCACCTCAAGGAAGAAAGAAAGGTTGGAGTTCTTTCCCAGGTAATTCTGGCAAGAGGAGCCCTCATTACGAACACGATGTGTGTGAGCCTCAGCCCTCACACCTCCAGGAGGATGCTGGAAACGTGGTGAAGAGGGATGTCCAGGAGGACCCCGAAGTAAGACAGTAAGTGGCCAGGCAGCAGGGTTTGTAAACAGCAGCCCCTGGGACTATGCACCTCTCTCAGTCTCCGTGGACTTGTTTTTCTTCTCTCACTGCAAAACAGAAGCTTGCTCGAAGTGAAATAATGGTTGAGCAATGCTAACTGTAGTGCTGGTGTCAAAGAGACGAGGGTGTACAGAAGACTTACTTAGCACTTATGGCCCCTCACCCTCCTTCTCTCCACATCCCCCCTGCAGCTCTCCCGGTACCATCCAAGGCAACAAGAGGAGAGTGAGATGGCACAGTGAAGGCCACAGGCATAAGAGTGTGTGGAGAAAGAGAACACCTGTGGAGAGAGAAATGGGGGAGAACACACATGATGGAACCCCAGGGAGCTGGTTCAGGGTCACAGTGAGTATCCTGAAAAATGTATAGAATGTGCAGGAGAGAAAAGCCAGGGGGAGTTGTGTTGGTCTCATGTAGAGATGATGGTTTATGTCACTGGGGACAGTTTGTAATCTGTCCCTTTTATTACCAGGAGTTAAAAGTCTTGTTCACCTAAGGGCAGATTCAGAGAAGCAATGTAAAGGGAACAGGCTGACCGTGAGGAGAACGGAGAAGTCGGTCTCAAAGCAAAGATGGAAAGTACTGCCAAGGATATGGAGCAACTCCACATTGGAGGTCTCAGCTTGGCAAGCTGAGTGTGCGAGATGGAGGGTCAAGCCTCTGGAGACCTTGTCTGAGGGGCAAGCAATGTCTGCACTGGGTAGGATCTCCTGGAAATTTATAAAAGGAAGATCATCTCTGTCACCTTCATTATGTGGAAGAGAGTTTGGAGAGAAAGAGTATTTAGGAAATCCATATTACACACACCCATAAGAACTCGGACCAGTGGTCCCTTCTTTAGAAGCCCTTTCAAGCTCAGTAGAAGGCCGGAAACGAACAGGAAAAGGTTCGTCCTGCAGCCTAAATACCCTGCTGTCTGTCCTCTCTCCCATCCCTTCTTTTCATCCTTAGATTCCTTGTGGGATGAAGTATGACAAGACATGGCTAATGAACTCAATCCAGAGCCATTGCAGTGTCCCCTTCACTCCAGTGGACGTAAGAGAGGATGCCGGAGCCAGACGCGTGGGCACAGGGAAGGGGGAGAGAGGGAGACCTGGTTCAGCAGGGTCTGTTGGCTTCTTATACTATTGTTGTTGCATTCAATCCCTGTAGTTCCACTTTTTGCAAAATGGGGCTCAGTTCTTTGTCCAGGAAGCTAGCACTGCCTGTGCATTGATGGATGTCAGCTACAACATTTGGGACGAGGAGAGACGAAAGGTGTGTGTCGAGGGCGTTACATGTACCTCATCCTGAAGAAGGAGGACAGGCCAGGGGCTGGTTGTCTTCTTTGGAACTAGAGTTCCTGGTGCTTACCCCACCTCTTCTTCCTGCAGATACCTGTCTTTGTCGGCCCCTCCGCTGTTCCCTACTCTGTGCGGGATAAGTTGCAGCCAGAAGAAATGGAGCAGCTAAAGGTAATGCAGATTCAAGACATGTTGTGTGCCAGTGCTCAGACCCACCTCTCCTTCCTCCAGTCCCCCGTCCCCCTCACCCCTGATTTCCCTGCCATCACCACAGCCTCAGAGCAGCTGTCTCCATCTCTTTCTCCACAGCTGACCTTGAGCAAACGATTTGATGTCTCCCAGCAAGCTCTTGACCTCCAGAGGCTCCGCTTTGACCCAAGTATGGCTGACAGCAGTAATTCTTGGGCAGGCGAGGGCAGAGGGGTCTTCCTGGAGGGTGACTTAGGGATGGTAACGTGGGGAGGGGCTGGTGCTGTCCCCAGACCCCACTCAGCCATCTGATTCCCTCCCCTCTCCTTCCTGAAGACTTGGTAGGCCATGATGTTGATATAATTCTGAATCAAAGAAGCTGCATGGCTGCCACCCTGCAGATCATCGAAAAGAATTTCCCTGAGGTGAGGCTGTAGGCCCAGTGCTGGTATTAGGGTAGGGGGTGGAAGAGCTGGGGTGCAGGGCAGATTTGTCTCCAAGGTCCTCGATAGTAACCTTCACTCTACCTCTTCTTGCCCCAAAGCTGTTGTCCTTGAACTTGAGCAGCAACAAACTGTACCAGCTGGATGGCCTGTCTGACATTATACAGGTGGCCCCCATGGTCAAAACCCTGAACCTCTCTGAAAATGAGGTGAGAAGAGGGAGCCAGGTCAAAGTAGGGTTGAGAGCAGAGAGGGTGTGTTAGTGGCCATGAGAGTGATGACAGGAGGCAGGTGAAGGTACCTGTGAGGGAGGGAGGGGTCTGGGGTGCAGGGATTTGGATGTCCCCTTTCATGGGATTCCATTTCCCACTTCCACCCCATATTTCTCAGCTGAAGTCTGTGTGGGAGGTGAGCAAGATGCAAGGGCTGAAGCTTGAAGAGCTGTGGCTGCAAGGGAACCCATTGTGTAGCACCTTCGCAGACCAGTCCACCTATGTAAGGTCAGTGTGAACACCCTGTCACCCTTCTTGGTGACCTTCACCCATGGGAGCCTAGACTATCTGTGACAGTGCCCCTTTGCCAGAGGTGGCAGCCCTGGTCTTCTGGGAGGATCACAGGCTCAACCTTCTGCTCTCTCTGTGTCTATCACCGGTGAGGAGTTTCCTTCCCCTGACCTGCTCACCTCTGCAGGCGCTCTGGGGTCTGTTTCCAGCTCTCTGCGCCCAGCTATATTGCACCAAGGCCTCCCAAGAGTGTGCCCCAGGAAGCAGGGCTTCTCCTCCTCACCAGGACCAGGAGCGACCAGCCTTGATCCAGATGCTGGCGCCCTGGACTGAGAAGGGTGCTCCAGTCCCGGGCCTCTTGCTGAGCGAAGCCTTCCTTCTTTGTGCTGAGCTGGGGTGTGCCTCCCCCATTCTGAGTGGGGCCCTCTTCCCCTGCCTCCAAAGGGGTCCACCCTCCTCTCCCAGGTTGACATGGGGGCTTTCCTGCGCCATGCTGAGGGCTGAGGCCGTGGGTGGCTGCTGTCATGACATCCATTCTGCTGGCCCAGTGCCAGGAATTGGACCCTCCTTGGGGTCCAGCTTGGGAAAAAGCAGGGCTCCTTGAGACAAGGGGTCAGACGTGGGCTCCCGCCAGTGATCAGAGGGCTTCCTGAGGCAGGAGTGGAAGGCAGAGGGCAGAGGCGGTAGGGGAGACAGAAGGACAGGCCTCTCAGGGGCACTTGCCATCCCTCCCTGCACACGTCACAGCATCCCGCCTGGTCCTTCACAGGAGGCCTGGGCAGCCTGAGACAGGTATGATTCCTCAGATAAAGAACCAACTCAGACAGGTGCAGGGGTCATCGGGAGAGAAGATGGTGGTCATCAGAGGGGGCCACGGATCCTCAGCCCCATACAGAGCTGGTACCTGACCCTTGCCTCCATCTGGGGAAGATCTGCCCCCATGGCTGCTCGTTTTCCCATGCCCAAGTCTGGCTGAGCTCACTCAGGTGACAAAGTTTCAGCCAGTATCCAGTGGGCCGCCAGCCAAATATGTGCATAGTTTCCATTCCTACCTGGTGTGTCTGGGCGATTCTGCGGCAGGTGAAGAGCCGCAATGGGTGTGCCGTTTCCCCTTTCTTCTCTCTTCTTCCCTGACCCCCACCACGGGAGAGCTTCTTTCCCTTCCCTTTTTTTTTTCTTTTTTTTTGGCGGTTTGTGGGCCTCTCACTGTTGTGGCCTCTCCCGTTGCGGAGCACAGGCTCCGGACACACAGGCCCAGCGGCCATGGCTCACGGGCCCAGCCGCTCCGCGGCATGTGGGATCTTCCCAGACCGGGGCACGAACCCGTGTCCCCTGCATCGGCAGGCGGACTCTCAACCACTGCGCCACCAGGGAAGCCCTTTCCCTTCCCTTTGTTTTCTCTCTCTCCCTTGTCTCTGTGCCCCTAGGTCTCTCTCATCTCTCCCCTCCTACCTTCACTCCCTTTCTGTCCTCATCCCCTCCATCTCCCTCCCTGAGCCCCACCTCACTCACCTCCCTGGCCCAGCATCCTGGGCCATCCCAGGGGGGTGTCCTGGTCTTGCCAGAGTGCTGGACTCCCGGTGAGGTGGCAGGGCCCCGGGCTCCCACTCCATGCCCTCTTCTTCCCACAGCCTTCAGTGGGGACCTGGAGGAAGGAAGGGAGGAGAAGGAAGCCCTGCAGCATGGGTTTGAAATGCTGGTCCCTGTGGCACTGGAGAAGGGAGTCTGAGTAGTCTGGGTGGGAGCTACCAAGGCGAAGGAGAGGGAGGGAGGGAAGGAATATTAAAGTGAAGGTACTGAGAGAGATGAGGAGACAGTGCCTTTCGGACAGTAGGATGACAGATAATCAGTGCTCAACAGGCAAGTGGACCGAAAACCCTTAAAATCAGAAGCAGAGGTGTGCAAATGGGGCTGCTGGTTGGGCCAGAACACACTGATCTCTGTTTTTGGTATTAGCGTTTTAACTCACAGGAAGCATTTCAATGTTGAACTATCAACCACCTCTTCGCTATTTTTGGTTTTGGACAGGGCCATCAGAGAATGTTTTCCAAAGTTATTATGCCTGATAAGTGCCTACGAAAATCATTGTCTCTTACGAATGTCGGTGACCGCTGCACCTGCCCTCAAGCCCTTTGGTTCTTGCCTAGAGTACATGTTGGCATCAGACCCTTAACCATTTTGGGGCACGTGGACTCCTGAAAATGACATGGATATACTTTCTGGAAAAATACCCATAAATACACACACACACACACACACACACAAGTTGCATATAACACTAGAGACTTCCATGACCTCATGATGAAGACATCTACTGTCAGCTTTCCCATGGAATTTCCAGCGCCCTTTCACACCTGACCTCTGACCCTCACCCTCCTTGACCAAACTCTTTTCCCAGTCATCCAGGGCCACTCCCCTGGTCTCCAATCCTGATTTCCTCTTCACTTCTCCAGGATGGCCAGGAGTTACCCTCACCAATTATCATTGACGTTGACACTCCCTACATAATAAAGCCCTGCGAGGTGATGAAGAGGATCAAACATTTGGTGAGTTGCAGGAGAGCCACAGATCCCTTATCAGCCACACAATCTCAAATGACTTTTGATTCCAGGAATGCTGTATAGGTTCTGTGACACTGAAGAGTCTAGTCCTGCAATTCCTGCAGCAGTAAGTACCCTTGGGAATCTGAGCAAGGGGAGGAGGGCTAGGAGAGTTGAGGAGACCTAAGCACAGGTCCGCTCATCGGAGTTCTCAAGTCTCATTTGAGGTCCAGACCACAGAGATGGACTGTCCTCATTACTCTCCCTCAGGTATTACTTGGTCCATGAGTGTGGAGACCGACAGCATATCCATTGTGCTTATCTTGAGGAGGCCTGCTCCTCCCTAACCATTCCCTTCCATTCCGAGGACCCAGCCCCATGAGTATCACAGCCTAGACTCTGCTCCTGGGTCATGTGGCTTCCCAGCAGACACAGGCCAGCTCCTGCATACACCCACCACCCACTGTTGCTCTTTGTCTCCTAGAAGCAGCTTGTGCAAGTACTTCAAGGACAGCAGGAATATAAAGAAGCTCAAGGACCCGCGTGAGTGTGTGATGGGAAGACTGGGTGGGAAAGGGTGGTGAAGGGGTCAATCATAGGGCCCAGGGGGTGGCAGCCCCTGACCTTTGTTCGCTTCCCCTCCCTTCACAGACCTGCGGGCCTAGCTGCTGAAGCACACAAAATGTGTTATTGTGCACACCCTCTGTGTGTTGCCCAAGACTCAGCATGACTTCAGCTCCTTTGGGTGCACATGTGGTTCCAGACGGTGAGCGCCGGCCTCCTCCCTCGGGCGGGCCCAGGAAGCCACAGGTGGGTAGGAGGTGGAGGTGGTGACTGGGTGCCTGTGCTCTTCCCTTTCAGGAGATGATTCTCTGTTTCTCCACCAGTGGGGTGTTCAAGAAAGGTGAGTGTGTGTAGACCCCCTCCCCAGATGCCCCACTGCTGCCTTCCCCTGGCCAGGCTCACTCACAGAAGCTCCCAGGTTCCCTGAACCCTTCCTTCCCCTTCCCTTCCATTTCCTTCCTATCCCCTCATTTTCCTTCCCTTCCATTCCTTCCCCTCCCGTTCCCTTCCCCTCCCCCACTGTGTTCTCCAGGCCTCAGTCTTCCCACAGACAATCCAGGTCTGAGCTGTGTCCATGCCTGTGTGCCCTGCACACCCTGGGCGTTGGGGACACAGGCTGTGGAGTTTGGTGGCTCTCATCCCAGATCCTTCCTCTGAGAACTTGGCTGTTACTTAACCTCGCAGTGTCTGCATTTGAACAATGGGGTAGTAGTATCCACTTCGTGGGCGGCTGTGAAAAATGCGTCCCGTGAACTTGTGTAGTGGTTGTCAGGGACCCTGTCGATGGGTGCAGACTGCTCCTATAGTTGCCCTCCCCATTCCCAACACCCTGGAACCGTGAACAGCTGCCCTCTCAGCATGAGTGTCCAGTCACTCCCTGACTGGGCAACACCATGTGAGCGTGTAGAGCACGTGTGGCTCTCAGGGGTACTGTTGTTTGTTTGCTGTTGAAGCGGAAGGAAGTTGTCAGGGCTGTGGGTGTGCCTTCACCCGGACCTTCATCGCTACCCCTGCCCCATACTGCGGGTGAGAGCCCTGTTTTGGGTGGGAATGCCCATCCCCGCCTGGGCTCAGGGGCGTGGGAATGTTGTGGTGCAGACCTTAGGTTTACTCAGTATTGTGGAAAGCCAGCAGGGAGATCCCAGGAGCAGTCTAGCCTAGTGGTTAAGAAGAGCATGGGCTCTGGAATCGGCCTATGGGTTCTCTCCTTGACACAACACTCACTCACTGTGTGATCTTGGTCAAGTCACATGACCTCTGTGTGACTCAGTGTCTTCTTCCGAGAATGGGGATCAGAGCGTCCAGCCCTTGGGCTGTGGTAAAGGGTAAATGTGAAATTGCCCGTGGGTTGGGGATAAACCTATAAATCGAGTGAAGGTGGTAGACATTCTCTCCAAAGGTGGGCTCTGTGGGGAGGGGCAGAGGTACTAGTTATGGAACCTGGGAGACAGACACAGCAGGGGTATGGAAGGAATCTAGTTGCTGAGTGGCAGTGGGAGCAGGATCATTGTTTGGGGTGTGGTGTGGTCCATCTTTCCAGATGTCTGAGTGCCCATGTTTCCTCCAATCTATGCATTGGGAAAGACGAACTGTTTGTAAGGAATGCCCGCCCCAGTGAGACTCAAAGTGCGTTCTCCATCCCAATGCCTACACCCTCCTCCCTCTCCCAGGAGCAGCAGGAAATGGTGCAGGCTTTCTCCACCCTGTCTGGGACGAAACTTGAGTGGTCTCAGACGTGAGTTCTGGGTGTGCATGGGAATGAGGTTGGGTTGGAACAGTGGGGGAGTGAATCATGGAAACTCGAAAGCAATTTGGAAAAATAGCTTTTTGAATATTTTGCTTCCAAAAAATAAAAGTGAGCCCATGAAAAAGGTATCATACTAGTATATGTGTAAAGGGTTTTCAAGATAGTATAATGCTCAGTGATATTACCTTGTATATGGAAAATCCAGGACAATCCACACACACACCAACCAACCAACAAAAAAACAAAACACCCTACTACAACTGATAACCAAGTTCACCAAAGTTACAGGATACAAGACCGATATACAAAACTTATTTGTATTTCCATGTACTTGCAATGAACAACCCAAAAATGAAATTAAGAAAGCAAGCCCAGCTACCATGGCATCAAAATAGTACAACGCTTTGAAACAAATGAAACAAAACAAGTGCAAATCTCATACTCCAGTGTCTGTAAAACACTGTTGAAAACAAGAAGACCTAAGTAAATGGAAAGACACTCCATTTTCATGGGTTGGAAGGCAATATTATTATGATGGCAGTACTACCCAGAGCAAACTAGGTTCAATGCAGTCCCTATCAGAATCCTTCTTTGCAACAGTTGACAAGGTTATCCTAAACTTCATATGGAAGTGCACCAAAACAATCTCGAAAGAGAAGAACAAAGAAGACTCACACATCCCAATTTCAAAACTTGCTACAAAGCCACAGTAATAGAGACTACGTGGTACTGGCCTGTGGACAGTGTATGAATCAGTGGAATAGAGAACTGAGAGTCCACAGATAAACCCTCACATTTATGGTCAACTGATTATCAACCAGACAGAGTGCTGAAAATATCTGATGGGAAAATAATATTGTTTTCAAAAAATGGTGCTGAGACAAGTGGGTATCCACATGCAAACCAAAGAGTTTTGACCCCTGACTCCCACACCATGTACAAACCTAGCCTGAAAATGAATCAAAGATCTAAAAGTAAGAGCTAAGACTATAAAAATCTGGGAAGGAAACATAGGTGTAAGTCTTCACGAATTAGGCAATCATTTCTTACATATGACAACAAAAGCACAAGCAACCAAAGAAAAAAAGTAGATAAAATGTTGACTTCATCAAAATTAAAACCTTTTGAGCATCAAAGCACAGTATCAAAAAGGTGAAAAGCCCATCAACAGAATGGGAGAAAATATTTGCATATCACATATCTGGCAAGAATATGTGAAGAACCCTTGTAACTCAACAATAAAAAGGCAAACACCCCAATGTTTTTAAACTGGGGAAAGGCTCTGAATGGACATTTCTCCAAAGAAGACATATAAATGGCCAAGAAGGAAATGAGAAACTTCTCAACATCGTTAGTCACCAAGGAAATGCAAATTGAAACCACAGTGAGTTACCAGGTCATACCCAGTAAGATGGCTTTAATTAGTGAAAGGAATGATAACAAGTGTTGGTGAGGATGTGGAGACATTGGAATTTTCATGTGTTACTGATGGGAATATAAAAGGGAGCAGTGGTTTGGGAAAACAGTTTGGCACTTCCCCAAAATGTTACACATGGAGTTACCATAAAACCCAGTAATCCCACTCCTAAGTATCCTACCAGGAGAAATGAAAACATGTGTACACTCTAAAACTTGTTCAGGAACATTCATAGCAGCATTATTGGTAATAGACGAAAAGTGGAAACAACCCAAATGTCCTGTAGCTGATGAATGGATGAATAAATCTTGGTACATCCATATAGTAGAATATTATTCAGTCATAAAATAGAATACTGTTCTGATACACGTCATGACATGGATGAACCTTGAAAACATGATGCTAAGTGAAAGAAGCCAGTCACAAAAAGTCAAATATTGTATGAAATGTCCAGAATCGGCAAATCCACAGGGACCAAAAGCAGATTAGTGGTTGCCAGGGTCTGGGGGACGGGGAGGAATAGGAAGTGATCACTAATGGTTAAGGAGCTTCTTTTTGAGGTGGTAAAAATACTCTGGAATTAGATAGTTGTGGTTGCACAATCATGTGAATGTACGAAAAAGCACTCATTTGTATACTTTAAAGTGGTGTGTGCATTATATCTCAATAAAAGATGGTTGGAGACTTGTACTTTAGAATTTTTCATTTGTTATTTTCTTGAACATCTTTCTTGATCAGTATATATTGAATTCCCTTGTTCTTTAGCCCAGCTCTGCTTTTCTGTTTTGAATTCTAGTGGGCATGAATGCTAGTGGTAGATGGTTTGCTTTTCACTGGGTCTTTCTTCGTCATTACACATAGTGTTCATACTGGTACATGTGTCCCAGCAAGAAAGTGGCATACATATAGCGGTGGTATTGCATGGTCAGCGTGACTGTACTGTGGTACTAATGGAGATCACCTGTTGTTCTCCCACTGCAGGTGCCTTCAGGACAACGAATGGAACTGCACCAGAGCTGGTCAGGTCTGCAGTATGCTCAAGGTGAGGTCTGGGAATCAAGTGGGGTAAAGATGAACATTCCTGGGCCTTCAGGGAGGCCAAGAAGTTGGAGGTCAGTGTCCTGGGAATGGAACTTGGGGAGTGGGCTCTTCTGACATTCCGACTCCTTTTCTCCAGACCGAGGACAAGATCCCAGAGGAGGCCTTCAAAGAAATCCCCTAAAAGGAGCCCTTGGATGTCATCCTTGTCTTCATCCACATCATCTTTTATCTCCAGCCTCAGGCCACGTCCATGCCTGGGGTTGGAGGCCTGGCTGACCAAGAATCCCAAGTTACGTTGTAGGCCACGTAACATAGCCACTTGAAGGGTCGGCTGTTCTGTGTCTTTTCCCCACTCACGATTGCTGTTTGGTTTCATAATAAAGAGTGCTGTTGCAAGCTGTATGTCGTGTGTCCTCCATTGCTCTTCCCTTCCCCAATCACGAGCCAGTAGGTCCTGGCCTGAACGTCCCTGCCTTCATCCCCGAGGACGAGGCAACTTCTAACACAAATAAGTGGGGTTCTTATACAATTTTTTTCCATTTATAAAACATAAATATTCTGCACAAAAATGGGATAGCAATGGGATTTAAAGTGCATGCGTCAAAACTCCTTTATGTCCCAGCTAGATGGGTTTACATATATCATGCATCAAGTAGGGAACTTTAAAAATACATTTAGACAATTGAAAATGGAAACACAGCATACCAAAACTTGTGTGACACAGCAAAAGCAATGATCAGAGGAAAATCTATTAGTCGTTAAGTAAACGCAAATCAAAGACACAATAGGATGCCACTTCACACCTACTACATTGCCTGTAGCTTTTTTTTTTTAAGAAACATAACAAGAAGAGCTTTGGTGAGGATGTGGAGAAATTGGAACTTCTGTACATTGTTTGTGGGGATAAAAATGGTTTCGCTGCTGTGGAAAACAGTTTGTTGGTTCCTCACAAAATTAAACACAGAAGTACCATATGACCCAGCTACTGCACTCCTAGCTGTGTACACGAAAGAAATGAAAGAGGTGCCAAAACAAATTATTGTACGTGAATGCTCACAGCAGCATTACTCATTATATTCAAAAGGTTGAAACAACCCATTTGTCCATCAAGGCATGAGTGGGTAAACAAATTGTAGTATATACACACATTGGGATATGTATTTTTGCAAAGATTGAAATCCTTGTCATACGTGCTCACAGAAGTTGTCCTTCTATTTCGTCAGTGGTCAGATAGTGACTTGACAGAGATTTCCTGAAGGGCCTGGAGCCAAAACGGAAAGGAAAACAATATTGTCTAGTCTTTGCAGATTGCCTTCTGATCTGGGACACTCCACCAATGCTTAGCCAGGCTGCCTCCAACTCTGCCTTAGCCTTCACCTCCAGCTTTTGAGGAGCCCAAAGGTCAGCCACATGTGCAAGCTTGGCTTCCTGTCAGACCTTTGCTGAGCCTGTGTCCTACCCTGTACATATGCAATGCACTCTGGAATCTCTGCTATGCCCTTCAAAACTCTTATTCCCCCAAGAATATTCCTCATCACCCTCACCCTTCCCAGGCTTCGGGGGCTCTCTGCTGCTTGCCTTATCTTCTTTCCCTTGCCCCAGGCAGCTATGGGTACGATACGTTTTTAGATGTTTTTGAGAGACACAACCGAGAAAGCCACTCCATGCCTGGGAGGGGCCGTGGGAAACAAAACTCATCCTCTGTGTCATACCCTCCGGGGTCCTCCATAGAGGGCAGAAGGCACAATCATAGTTTTGGGGGAGAACAAGATCCATATTATGACCCGTGGGACCAGCAAGAAGCACCGTGAATGTGGCTGCCAGTCTCATGGGACAAGCAAGAGGGAAGAGATATGGGAACATATGTATATATATATAACTGATTCACTTTGTTATAAAGCAGAAACTAACACACCATTGTAAAGCAAGCAATTATACTCCATTAAAGATATTAAGAAAAAAAGGAAACAGATTGGGTTTAAGTGGTAGGTTGCAAAATGCAAGACAGAATATTCCTGACACCGCATGATACAATGTGAAAAAAAAAAAAACTCAGGGTATAAAACTGTATATTACAGTATAGTTCCTCAGAAGAAGATATTAATGAATGCTTATGGTTTTTTGTTGTTGTTTTTCTTGCGCTACGTGAGCCTTTCACTGTTGTGGCCTCTCCCATTGTGGAGCACAGGCTCCAGACGCGCAGGCTCAGTGTCCATGGCTCAGGGGCCCCGCCTATCTGCAGCATGTGGGATCTTCCTGGGCTGAGGCACGAACCCATGTCCCCCGCATCAGCAGGCGGAATCTCAACCACTGCGCCAACAGGGAAGCCCTATTTCTTTTTATGTGTAATAATTAACATTAAGAAGTCAAGCCAAAGGAACGCGTGAGAATGTCAACTATGTTTATAAATGTGTGATTGAAATGCACAATAGTTATTCATTCAGATCTACGCTTTGCTTGTATAAAAGGATGTTTGTGTCTGGGTCAGCATCTACCCAGGTGCTTAGGGTGAAGCACTATACCTGTTGCCTCCTTACGCGGCATAACAAGGACAATTTATCATTGATAAGCAGATATGAGTATCTCCTCGCTGATTAATAAGCTGCAACACTTTACATGACTCACCCAACTTTTCCTGATGCCCGGTTCCTTACATGTAAAAATCAGGGGTTAGGGTTAACCACCAGCTTAATCAATATATAGAGCACATGCCACACTCCATAAAGGTTCCCAGTTAATCTCCTCTTCTTCCTCTGGTCCCACGCAAACTTTGATCTGCTTTCCATTTCCATATATTAGCTTTTCCTGCTCTAGAATTTTGTATAAGTGGAATCACACATCCTGTACTCCTTTGGGTCTGGCTTCTTTAACTTAGCTTTTTTTTTTCTTGAGATCCACCCGTGTTCTTGCATTTTGATTGCTAGGTAATATACCATTGTATTGATTTGTTTACCTTTCATGTTGTTTTAATGAAGTTTCAGGAGGAAGTGAAACTCCACCCTTGTGTTCAATCAGCCATCTTCCTGGTCAGTGTTCTCTTCTTATACAATGGATATAATTTCAAACTTTACCACTCCTTTATCTCTCTAGGGAAATACTCTCTTTAGGTCTTTTCCAGGCTTTTCTCTTTTTCCTTTTCCCTCAGTGCCAATCACTCCATGTGTTGTGTTTGCTCTGTCCCTTCCACGCTTACCCTGGGTTGTGACCGTCTCCTGAAGAGAAGACTTCACTGCCGAGTCAGCCCTGGGCTCCTGGGTGCTTGGCTTTAACCCATACCTGGCTCTGGGCTCGTCAGTGGTTTAGCCTTCCTCCCTGACCCTACCACTGGTGGCCCCTGCCTTACCACTGTGTTTTCCCATTACCTCCCTCTCTCCCTCCCTCGCTCCCTCCCTTCCTTCTTTCCTTCCTTGAAGGAGAGCATTCTCCGTTTATTACATGGGAATTCTTATTTCATACTTTCGAACACGGTTATGTATTTATTATGATTGGAATATTCTATGTATTCATTATTGGAATATTATTATTCCAAAACCACAACTATAAGATTTTTAAACTAAATATTGAAAAATACTTGCACTCTCATCATTTAAATTCTTCAGGCAGTTCTCAACCTTGTTTACACACTAGAGTCACTTGGGAAGATTGAAAAAATCACTAGCGCCAGCCTACACCCATAACAATTAAAACAGATTTGGGGGCAGACCCAAGCAATCACATTTTTAAAAGTCTTCATGTGATTGCAGTGTGCAACCAAGGTTGAAAACCACTATGTTAAAAGGCATCAGCTTTGGGGTTATGCTTGGCAGAAGACCTTAGGAATGCCTGCCACCTCACTTTGCTGACTTCCCACTCAGTACTCTTTTTGGGGACCTAGTGATTCCATTAGCTTACAGTGGGGATTGGTAAACTGTGGTCCACGAGCATATTTCTGTATGACCTGCAAGCTAAGAATCTTTTCCATAGTCGAATGGTTAATAAAATCCAAAGAAGAATCGTATTTCCTGGCATGTGAAAATTATTTGAAATTCACATGTCCCTGTCCGTATATAAAATTTTATTGGAAGAGAGCAATGCTGTGTCAGTTGCAGCTTTTGCTCTACAATGCAGATCTGAATAGCACCATCGTAAACTGCAAGGCCTGCAAATCCTTATATATTTGTCATCTGGCCCTACCAGGAAAAGTTTTTTGAGCTCTGCCTTAGAGCAATTGTCCTTAAAGCAAATGCACAGTAATAGCGGTAAATGGCTGACGATTCCTTTGGCTAAGCCTGGGAAGAAGATTTACTGCAGTAACCTGCGACTTCACTGTAGGGTCCTTCCTCAGTAGTCCACTCATTCATCGTGTTCTGGGTCAAGTGTGGGAATTGAGTAAGGGACTACCATTTGCCATCATGATAGCTCAAGTCACCAGATCTAGAGCTTGATTTATTAATTTTTATGTTCTTATATTTTATTATAAATCAATACTTATTTATATTTTATTTATTATTACACTGATCAAATGCAACTTTGGAGTATGTTCAGATATTTCAAGATCCAAGGGATCTGTTGATCAATTAGCCACCTTCAAAGATTGCTGTAGGTCAATCCAATGTGACTACCCTTCCAGCCTTGCTGCTTATTAAGGTAAACAGCACTCACCTTGAGGCAGGAGGTTAAGTGCTCCTACTTGGCCTGCAACTCCACGACCACAACATCCCCACTGAAATGAGGGGATCTCCCATCTCATCTGTGGCCTACACAAGTCAGCCACTTCAGAACACTTCGAAGATGAAGACACCCTCCGCACTAATGTGTTTCTCAGTGCTGTGGGGAAGGTAGCCTCCTCTGAGTCCCTAACAACATCTGTTTGGTCCACGGACACATTGACTTCAAAGGCATTTCATTTAAGTGACCACAGGCGACAACTCCTGCACTGTTTCACCATTGTGTGCCATGGGACACCAATATTTCATCCTCTAATGTCAGTTGGATCCTTACCGTCTTCAGATGCACCTAAGCCAAATAACTTTTCTCAGATTCCCACTTCCTCCAGGGCTCTTGGCTTGAACCAATTTTGGTGTCAAGTACTCTATCAATCAAAGTTCCCACTTGCCTATGCCTGCTATTCATTCTAATAGCTATTTCATAAAAATAAGATGTTGTTAATAAAATATATTACATAGCTGACAAAAACTCTGTGAGGGCCAGAAAAGCCGGCTTGGATGCTATGCAGCCAGGGGAAGTCCACTCACGCCTTAGGACTACTATAGCTGAAACACCACTGCTGCCTGTGTGCTAACTGACATGTATACATTCCAGGCACTCTGCTGTGACTGCTCCATAAGAACCAGAGACCCCTCCCATCATACACAGCTTACCAAGTCACTGAGACATACGTGGCTCCCATGTCATTCATTTACACCTTCAATTCTCAGGATGGTGCATATGCTTGATACAAGCGAGATGCCATTTAGAATCGGAGCTGTAAGGGGTTCTGCTTAATGTGTACACACACACGCACACACACACACACACACACAGAGACAGACACTGGTTTCATGTCTTTAGCTTTTTATTCACTATAGAACAGGAAAGCATATGAGTGTTCAGGTATGTCTGAAGAGTTGCCAATGGAATCCGATTCATAGTTGATTTTATACAACGTTATAATTTTTGCTTCTGTAAATGGTATATTCAAAATGGAAACGGGACTTTGTACTTGTCACAATTATTTTGTGTATATTTGTCTTATACTCAACAAACTTATTAATCTCTATCATTAATCTTAATTTCCTTAGCCTCTGTTGAATTTGCATGAAGGTAACTGTGTTATCTTGACAGCTTTATTTTCCCTTGTACACATTTATTAATTCACATGTGTGTAGATGCATATATACATGCTGACTCACTGTACTGCCTAGGAAATATAGTGTGATGCTAAAACAAAATGGTCATGTAAGTCATCTTTGTCTCTCTTCTGATTTTAAAGGGAATGCTTCCAACGTTTCGCTCTTAAGTATGACGTTTGATGCAGTTTACTCTTTTTTTAATATTTGTTGTCAGTCTAAAGAAACATCTTTCAATTTATGAATTGCTGACAATTCCTGTTATTGTCAGTTTTACTGCTGATTGGTTGTTTCAATTTTTGTAGGCCTTTTTTTACTGAATATTTTGTGATAATCCTCCTTTCCTCCTTCCTTTATTGCACTAATGGGCTAAATTAACGTCACAGATCTCCTAATGTTAAACCAACGTGGCATGCTTGGGGTTAAACACGACTTTGTCATCCTGTGTCTCCTGTCCTAGCCGTGGCAGGATTTAGCTTGCTATTAATTTATGTATATTTTTGCATTTGTGTAACTATCTGAGGTTGGCTAATAATTTTGCCTTCTTGTGTATTCTTTGTCAAGAATACTTTTAATAACATTAAAATTTTCTGTTTCTTTAGCATGGAAAATCGTGTTTTTCTCTGGGATTTATCTGTTTTCTGTAAATTTTAAATTTATCAGCATATCTTTTCCATAACACTGTTGTATCTTTTGAATCTTTGCTGAAAGTGAAAGTGTGACAGCTTTTCTCATTTCAGAGTGGCTTCTCCGTGCCTTATCTCTAATTTTCTTGACCCTTGTTTCCAGATGTATCCTTCTTTTCTTCTCTCTCTAAAATGTTTGCAGCTAGCATTTTGTTGTTGTTGTTGAACTCTGTCATATCTGTTATCCGTTCCATTAATTTCTGTTCTTATTTTTATTATTTTTCCTTGACAAGAGTGGAAAGACATGAGATTAATTTTTATAAAGTAAATGATCCATGAACACGCTTTCCATCTACCAGCAAGTTTTATTTTCTATTTTTTTTTTGAATATAATGAACACACAAATATCCAATCCATTCATCTGTTTGGAAGAGGCCCAAAGCTTTGCAGTGCTGCCACTGCCACCACGTGTATTCAGGTCCACTCTTGGCACATCAGATGATTAAGGAAGAGGGAACTGGAGCACTGAAGTAATAGGATCTCTACTATAAGTACAGCTGACCCTGGAACAACAGGGTTTGAACTGCGTGGGTCTTCTTATACATGCATTTTTTTTCAACAAATGTATAAAAAATACATGTGTAGAACACCGTGTACAAGACAGGTATTGAAGTGGATAGCCTATCCTTACACAGGCATAAGGTGAGTGATATTTAATAAAAAATTAATGACGTGTTTGTTTTCTTAATGTTTTATAACTTTGCTTTCAAATAATTACATACCCATACAGTACGTCTCTCTATCTCTCTGTCTCTCTCTGTCTCTGTCTCTCTAATAATTGGAGAAACTACACATCAGCCTATCATCACCAGAGGTATGTGCTTTTTTAAGTATAACAATGTTTCCAGTGCTGTATTGTGTATATGATTGTGATACTGTATGCCATAAAAGTTTTAAAATGATTCATTCATTAACGTATTTAGTGTATGGTCTAGGCTTCCATGAAGCAATAGTATCCATCACACTAGACAACCATAAAGCAATCATATGGCTGCTTCTTTGTTATCAATGGACAAATCCCTATACCTCTAAAATATATGAATTTCTTTTTCACACTATCTTTCTACTTTTGGTGTCTAGCGTTAGTAGTACATATAACATGTACCATGTTTTGTATCATATAAGACAGTATTGATGTTGGTACTGACGGACAGACAATTCATTTTGTAAGCAGATGATGCAAACTTTCGGTATCAATAAATACAGTACAGTACTGTAAATGTAATTTCTCTTCCTTATGATGTTCTTTATAACATTTTCTTTCCTCTGGCTTACTTTGTTGGAAGAATACACTGTATAACACATATAACACACAAAATATGTGTTAATCCACTGTTTATGTTATCGGGAAGGCTTCCAGTCAAGAGTAGGCTATTAGTAGTTATGTTTTGGGGGGACTCAAAAGTTATCTGCAGAGTTTTGACTGTGCATGGGGTCGGCAACCCCAACTCCCGCATTGTTTAGGGGTCAAGAATATATATGTATTTCATTTAAGAGAATAGCATACAATATAGCAAAGAGTATGTAAAGAACCTCGACTTTGAAAACATACCTGTCTGGATTCAAATCCTGCTCTGTCCCTTACTGCCTATGTGACTTTACGCAAGTACTCAATCTCTCTGCATTTCAGTTGCATCATGCAGCAGTCAGTGGTCCTGTTTGCCAAGTGTTTCCATTTCTCCCCTGTTCCAGGCCCCTGGCAGAACTGCACTTCTTGCTTTATCCCCTTTGTTTGGGCGGGGCCATAAATGTGACTAGTTCTGGCTAATGGGTTTGAGTGATATGTGAAATAATTCTGGGCCACAACATATGGTTGTTGGTGTGAGACCTCCCTTCAGGCACAGAGCCCTCTTTCCCTGAAGCACAGTAAATGACAACTTTCTAGATGGTGGCTGCTCTGTCGGGTTCAGTCTCCAAGTCATTCCAGTAAGAAGAGATCAGATCTCTGAAATCCACTATCCTGTGATGGACGTGCACCTGCCATGGACATGTAGTGGGAGTGAGGAATAAGCCAGTGATATCATATTTTACACTTAAGTGTTTTGTGCAGCCCTTAACTGCTTATTGTGGATACAGATGATTTTAATACTTTTGTCTTTTAACCTCCCTACTAACTTTGTGTGTGTGGATGATTTCCTACTTTTACTGTATGTTTTCCTTTACCAGTGAGCTTTTTCATTCCATAATTTTCTTGTTTCTAGTCATGACCTTTTTTTTCACCTAGAGATGTTCCTTTAACATCTGTTATAAAGCTGGTTTGGTGGTACTGAATTATTTTAGCTTTTGCTTATCTGTAAAGTTTTGATTTCTTCATTAAATCTTCATTAAATCTGAATGAGTGCCTTGCTGGGTAGAGTATTCTTGGTTCTAGGCTTTCCCTTTCATCACTTTAAATATATTGCACCACTCCCTTCTGGCCTGCAGAGTTTCTGCTGAAAAATCAGCTGATAGCCTTATGGGAGTTCCCTTGTATGTTACTTGTGACTTTTCCCTTGCTGCTTTCAGTCTTCTCTCTTTATCTTCAATTTTCGTCATTTTGATTACAGTGTGTCTTGTTGTGTTCCTCTTTGGGTTAATCCTGTACGGGCCTCTTTGGGCTTCCAGGACTTGGGTGACTATTTCCTTTCCCAGATTAGGGAGGTTTTTGGCTATTATCTCTTCAAATAGTTTCTTGGAACCTTTCTCTTTCTCTTCTCCTTCTGAAACCCCTATAATGTAAATATTAGTGTGCTTGATGTTGTCCCAGAGGTCTCTTAAACTGCCCTCATTTCTTTTCATTCTTTTTTCTTTTCTATGTTCTTCAGCAGTGATTTCCACAACCCTGTCTTCCTGCTCACTGATCCATTTTTCTGAATCATTTAGTCTACTTTTGAGTCCTTCTAGTGTATTTTTCATTTCATTTATTATATTCTTCATCTCTGTTTGGTTGTTCTTTATATTTTCTAACTCTTTGTTAAAACCTTCTAACTTCTCAGTCTGTGCATCCATTCTCCTCCCAAGTTCTTTGATCATCTTTACAATCATTACTTTGAACTCTTTCTCAGGTAGATTGCCTATCTCCATTTCACTTAGTTCTTCTAGGGTTTTAACTTTATCCTTTGTCTGGAACATATTCCTCTGCTGCCTCATTTTGTCTAAGTTGCTATTTGTATTTTTATGTATCTGGTAGGTTAGTTATGTTTCTCAACCTTGGAGAAGTCACCCTCTGTAGGAGGCATCCTATGTGTCCCAGCAGTGCATTCCTCTCTCATCACCCAATGTATATGCTCTAGGGTTTCCCCTTAAGAGGGCTGTATGGGTCCTTTTGTTGTGGTGGGCTGACTTTGTGGGTGGCGTGGTAGGCTTGGTTGGCCCTAGTCTGGTTGGTTGCCAGGTCCTGCCTTGTACTGATGCTGCTGGCTGCTGTTTAGCAGGGTCCGATCATGAGGTGGCTCATTGAGGAATCCTAGGGGGCCCCAGGGCTAGTGCTGGCTCACTGGTGGGTGGAGCCAGTGTCCCAAAGCCTCTGGGGCTATTGCTCACCCATTGGCAGTTGAAGCTAGATCCTGAGGTTACTGCCACACTAGTGGCAGGCAGAGCTGGTTTCTGGAGTCTGTCTGCAGGACCCAGGGATCCCAGAACTTGTTTCAGATCATTGATGGGGGAGGGTGGTTCCTGACACAGGTGGGTATGGGGTCCGGGGTGTGCTGAAGGTTGCGTAGGCCGCTAGCATGCAGGGTCAGGGCCCAGCTGGTACTAGGGTAGGGTCTGGCCTGCATGCTTGGATTGTAGTTTTCTTACTTCTGCTGTCTACTCCCTGGTGGTTGAGGATGGTTTAGAGGCTTGTGTAGGCTTCCTGGTGGGAGGGTCTGATGCCTGTCCACTGCTCAGTGGAGCTTGATCTTGGCACTCTGGTGGGCTAGACTGTGTCTAAGGGTGTGTCCAGAGGTGGCTATGGGCTCTTTATCCTTTAGGCAGCCTGTCTGCTGATGGATGGCACTGTGTCCCGACCCAGTTGGATATTTGGCCTGAGGTGTCCCAGCACTGGAGCCTATAGGCTGTTGGTTGACACCAGGTCTTGGAACTAATGAGCCAATATGTCAGCTGCCAGGAGTGTTCACAGGGTTGAATATTCCCCAGTATGTCTGACACCACGTCCATGTCCCCAGGGTGAGCCACAGCCACTCCCCCCCACAGCTCTACAGGAGACTCTCCAAGCCCAGCAGGTAGGTCTGGCCTAGGCTCCTATCAAATCAATGCTTTTGTCCTGGTCCTGGCACATGTGAGATTGTGTGCACCCTTTAAGAGTGAAACCTCTATTTCTGCCAGCCCTGTGGGGCTCCTGCAATTAAGTCCCATTGGCTTACAAAGACAAATTCTGGGGGCTCGTCTGACAAGATTTCCCTCCCGGAAGGACAGTGAATGTCAAGGTAATAACACTGTGTGGTTTCAGTCTTGGTTCTGTCATGGGTGCGAGCTAGAGGGTTATTTTCTCTTAGCTTTTGGCCAGGTTGCATGATAGATTTCGAGAGTGATTTTGTGTCTGTCTTATCCCTAGGAGGGTGGTCCCTCCCATTTAGTTATCTGAGGGGTCCATCAGAGGTGACATGGAGTTTCTGCTTCATTTAGGGCCTTGTCTCCCAGTGGTGGGGGCCTGGACCCAGATACACACGAGACAGAAAGCATAGAGACCAAGTTCTCGAAGACAAGCCCAGACCGGGACCCTGATCTGCACATCTAAGTCTCCTGATTTAGTGGATAGTTTTCACAGATTTCTCACAAGATGGACCTCCCCTCTGGGTTGATCTTATGCCTGACATGTCCACCAACAGAGGGCTGGATGATCACCTATGGTCCATCTACATCTGGTGGATTATGCAGTTATAGAAGCAATGAGGACTCCCTCTCTGTACTGCTACGGAGTCGTCTCCAGGATATATTGTTCAGTGAAAAACCAAGGTGCACAAAATTGTGTAGAGCTGCTGCTGTCTAATACAGTAGCCACTAGCCATACTTAACTATTTAAAATTTAATTAGATTAAATTAAATAATTTAAAAATTAGTTCCTCAGTCACAGTAGACACATTTTAGGTGCTCAGCCTCTTAGGTAGCCAGTGGCTACTGTGTGGGACACACAGATACACAGCATTTTCATTTCTGCAGAAATTTCTATTGCACAGCACTGGAGTAGAATATGCCACCTTTTATGTATGAAAAGGGGAGAAAACTAATATACATGTTATAATTGATTATATTTTTTGGAAAGGTTAAAACAAAACTGATATGAATGATTTCTTATAGGTGACAGAAGAGCAGCCCAGGATGGAAGGACATGATATATAGTCTCATAACAAATATAATACATATTTACCAGCTCCATGCACTTAAAGGACAAGAAACAAGACCAACCCAGTAGCAATGAGCAACTCTTGTTCCAGACTGAATGTTATAAAAACATTTCCCACTAAAAGGAACCAGGCTTCCTTAGAGAAATGGCTGATACCAGGTCTGGATAGGTATTGTACCAGATGAGTCTAGGCCAGATTCCATTACCAGAAAGTATGTCAAGGACACAAAAGATGGGGGTTACAGAGACTGAGGAAGGAAAATTTGAACACCAAAAACAATGATGACTGCAATGTATTAAAACCAGAAATATATGAACATATATGAAAGAACAAATAAAACCAACTTGCTGTTCACCTTTGGAGGGTCTCAGGGAAACAAATCACTATTTTTGAAAGTGGAAATACTGTAAAAGAATTAAACATTCATCCTTCCCTTCTGTGTGGACCAAACCTCAAGGTAACCTTGTAGTTTAGGAGGGGAAGTTTGTTTTATAGAAGAATTCTAGCTAATAAATTATAAAATTAAAACATCATACTTGGGCTTCCCTGGTGGCGCACTGGTTGAGCGCCCGCCTGCCGATGCAGGGGACATGGGTTCTTGCCCCAGTCCGGGAAGATCCCACATGCCATGGAGCAGCTGGGTCTGGGAGCCATGGCCGCTGAGCCTGCGTGTCCCGAGCCTGTGCTCCGCAACGGGAGAGGCCACAACAGTGAGAGGCCCACGTACCACAAAAAAAACAAAAATAAAAGAAACAAAAAAACCCATCATCCTTTACAACCACTAATGAAATGTAGATCTAGACCATAATCTTTAAGGGGCTACAAAAGCCATGAGTTAAAAGGCAGATGGGAAATTTCATAATGGGTGGACCAGGCTGATAACACCTGGACCCAGTGATCAGTCTCAAGGGCACAGGAGGAGAGACAGCCTGACATGATGAGGCTCCTGACGTAGTGCTATAGGACGTACAACACCACTTCTCAGGTACTTTTGCCACAAATCTGAATCCGAGCAAACCTCTATATGTACAGTAATTACCAATTTAGAGGAAATAGGATGGGCCAGAGGAACAGAACAAACAGCACGATAGAGATACAATCAGCATAATTCAGAATGCAAATTTTCACATGAAAAAGATCCAGTTGAAGTAAATAAATGGAGATTAAAGGAAGAGCAGGGTAGGGCTTCCCTGGTGGCACACTGGTTGAGAGTCCGCCTGCCGATGCAGGGGACACGGGTTCGTGCCCCGGTCCGGGAAGATCCCACATGCTGCGGAGTGGCTGGGACTGTGAGCCATGGCTGCTGAGCCTGCACGTCTGGAGTCTGTGCTCTGCAATGGGAGAGGCCACAAAAGTGAGAGGCCCACATACGGCCAAAAAAAAAAAAAAAAAAGAAGTGCAGGGTATTTGGATGTAAAGAGACTTAACATTTTAGAGAAATTAAAATTTAAACCACATAATATTCCACAACGTGCCTACAAGAACAAAGAAAATGAGAAAGATGGAAAATAGCAAGTATTGGCAAGGATATGGAGAAGAACTCTCACACAATGCTGGTTGGAGTAATTTTTTTTTACATCTTTATTGGAGTATAATTGCTTTATAATGGTGTTTTAGATTCTGCTTTATAACAAAGTGAATCACTTATACACGTACATATGTTCCCATATCTCTTCCCTCTTGCATCTCCCTCCCTCCCACCCTCCCTATCCCACCCCTCTAGGTGGTCACAAAGCACCGAGCTGATCTCCTTGTGCTATACGGCTGCTTCCCACTAGCTATCTATTTTACATTTGGTAGTGTATATATGTCCATGCCACTCTCTCGCTTTGTCACAGCTTACTCTTCCACCTCCCCATATCCTCATGTCCATTCTCCAGGAGGTCTGTATCTTTATTCCTGTCTTACCCCTAGGTTCTTCATGACATTTTTTTCCTTAAATTCCATTTATATGTGTTAGCATACGGTATTTGTCTTTCTCTTTCTGACTTATTTCACTCTGTATGACTGACTCTAGGTCCATCCACCTCATTACAAATAGCTCAATTTCATTTCATTTTATGGCTGAGTAATATTCCATTGTATATATGTGCCACATCTTCTTTATCCATTCATCTGATGATGGACACTTCAGTTGTTTCCAACTCCGGGCTATTGTAAATAGAGCTGCAATGAACATTTTGGTACATGACTCTTTTGGAATTATGGTCTTCTGAGGGTATATGCCCAGTAGTTGGATTGCTGGGTCATATGCTAGTTCTATTTGTAGTTTTTTAGGAACCTCCATACTGTTCTCCATAGTGGCTGTACCAATTCACATTCCCACCAGCAGTACAAGAGTGTTCCCTCGTCTCCACACCCTCTGCAGCATTTATTGTTTCTAGATGTTTTGATGATGGCCATTCTGACTGGTGTGAGATGATATCTCATTGTAGTTTTGATTTGCATTTCTCTAATGATTAATGATGTTGAGCATTCTTTCATGTGTTTGTTGGCAGTCTGTATATCTTCTTTGGAGAAATGTCTATTTAGATCTTCTACCCATTTTGGGATTGGGTTGTTTGTTTTTTTGTTATTGAGCTGCATGAGCTGCGTGTAAATTTTGGAGATTATTCTTTTGTCAGTTGCTTCATTTGCAAATATTTTCTCCCATTCTGAGGGTTGTCTTTTGGTCTTATTTATGGTTTGCTTTGCTGTGCAAAAGCTTTGCAGTTTCATTAGGTCCAATTTGTTTATTTTTGTTTTTCCATTTCTATACAAGGTGGGTCAAAAAGGATCTTGCTGTGATTTATGTCATAGAGTGTTCTCCGTATGTTTTCCTCTAAGAGTTTGATAGTTTCTGGCCTTACATTTAGGTCTTTAATCCATTTTGAGCTTATTTTTGTGTATGGTGCTAGGGAGTGTTCTAATCTCATAATTTTACATGTACCTGTCCAGTTTTCCCAGCACCACTTATTGAAGAGGCTGTCCTTTCTCCACTGTACATTCCTGCCTCCTTTACCAAAGATAAGGTGACCATATGTGTGTGGGTTTATCTCTGGGCATTCTATCCTGTTCCATGGATCTATATTTCTGTTTTTGTGCCAGTACCATACTGTCTTGATTACTGTAGCTTTGTAGTGTAGTCTGAAGTCAGGGAGCCTGATTCCTCCAGCTCCATTTTTCATTCTCAAGATTGCTTTGGCTATTCGGGGTCTTTTGTGTTTCCATACAAATTGTGAAATATTTTGTTCTAGTTCTGTGAAAAATGCCAGTGGTCGTTTCATGGGGATTACATTGAATCTGTAGATTGCTTTGGGTAGTAGAGTCATTTTCACAATGTTGATTCTTCCAATCCAAGAACATGGTATATCTCTCCATCTATTTGTATCATCTTTAATTTCTTTCATCAGTGTCTTATAATTTTCTGCATACAGGTCTTTTGTCTCATTAGGTAGGTTTATTCCTAGATATTTTATTCTTTTTGTTGCAATGGTCAATGGAAGTGTTTTCTTGATTTCACTTTCAGATTTTTCATCATTAGTGTACAGGAATGCCAGAGATTTCTTTGCATTAATTTTGTACCCTGCTACTTTACCAAATTCATTGATTAGCTCTAGTAGTTTTCCGGTAGCATCTTTAGGATTCTCTATGTATAGTATCATGTCATCTGCAAACAGTGACAGCTGTACTTTTTCTTTTCCGATTTGGATTCCTTTCATTTCCTTTTCTTCTCTGATTGCTGTGGCTAAAACTTCCAAAACTCTGTTGAATAAGAGTGGGAGAGTGGGGAACCTGGTCTTGTTCCTGATCTTAGTGGAAATGCTTTCAGTTTTTCACCATTGAGGACGATGTTGGCTGTGGGTTTGTCATATATGGCCTTTATTATGTTGAGGAAAGTTCCCTCTATGCCTCCTTTCTGGAGGGTTTTTAATCATAAATGGGTGTTGAATTTTGTTGAAAGCTTTCTCTGCATCTATTGAGATGATCGTATGGTTTTTCTCCTTCAGTTTGTTAATATGGTGTATCACGTTGACTGATTTGCGTATATTGAAGAATCCTTGCATTCCTGGAGTAAACTCCACTTGATCATGGTGTATGATCCTTTTAATGTGCTGTTGGATTCTGTTTGCTAGTATTTTGTTGAGGATTTTTACATCTATGTTCATCAGTGATATTGGCCTGTAGTTTTCTTTCTTTGTGACATCCTTGTCTGGTTTTGGTGTCAGGGTGATGTTGGCCTCCTAGAATGAGTTTGGGAGTGTTCCTCCCTCTGCTATATTTTGGAAGAGTTTGAGAAGGATAGGTGTTAGCACTTCTCTAAATGATTGATAGAATTCACCTGTGAAGACATCTGGTCTTGGGCTTTTGTTTGTTGGAAGATTTTTAATCACCATTTCAATGTCAGTGCTTGTGATTGGTCTGTTCATATTTTCTATTTCTTCCTGATTCAGTCTTGGCAGGTTTTGCATTTCTAAGAATTTGTCCATTTCTTCCAGGTTGTCCATTGTATTGGCATAGAGTTGCTTGTAGCAATCTCTCATGATCTTTTGTATTTCTGCAGTGTCAGTTGTTACTTCTCCTTTTTCATTTCTAATTTTATTGATTTGAGTCTTCTCCCTTTTTTTCTCGATGAGTCTGGCTAATAGTTTATCAATTTTGTTTATCTTCTCAAATAACCAGCTTTTAGTTTTATGGATCTTTGCTATCGTTGCCTTCATTTCTTTTTCATTTATTTCTGATCTGATCTTTATGATTTCTTTCCTTCTTTGAACTTTGGGGTTTCTTTGTTCTTCTTTCTATAATTGCTTTAGGTGCAAGTTTAAGTTGTTTATTCGAGATGTTTCCTGTTTCTTAAGGTAGGATTGTATTGCTATAAACTTCCCTCTTAGAACTCCTTTTCCTGCATCCCATCAGTTTTGGTTTGTCGTGTCTCCATTGTCATTTCTTTCTAGGTATTTTTTGATTTCCTCTTTTATTTCTTCAGTGATAACTTCGTTCTTAAGTAGTGTATTGTTTAGCCTCCATGTGTTTGTATTTTTTACAGATCTTTTCCTGTACTTGATATCTAGTCTCATAGTGTTGTGGTCAGAAAAGATACTTGATACAATTTCAATTTTCTTAAATTTACCAAGGCTTGTTTTGTGACCCAAGATATGATCTATCCTGGAGAAGGTTCCATGAGCACTTGAGAAAAATGTGTATTCTGTTGTTTTTGGATGGAATGTCCTATAAATATCAATTAAGTCCATCTTGTTTAATGTATCATTTAAAGCTTGTGTTTCCTTATTTATATTCATTTTGCATAATCTGTCCATTGGTGAAAGTGGGGTGTTAAAGTCCCCTACTATGAATGTGTTACTGTCGATTTCCCCTTTTATGGCTGTTAGTATTTGCCTTATGTATTGTGGTGCTCCTATGGTAGGTGCACAATTATTTTAAATTTTTATATCTTCTTCTTGGATTGATCCCTTGATCATTATGTAGTGTCCTTCTTTGTCTCTTCTAATAGTCTTTATTTTAAAGTCTATTTTGTCTGAAATGAAAATTGCTACTGCAGCTTTCTTTTGGTTTCCATTTGCATGGAATATCTTTTTCCATCCCCTTACTTTCAGTCTCTATGTGTCTCTAGGTCTGAAGTGGGTCTCTTGTAGACAGCATATATATGGGTCTTGTTTTTGTATCCATTCAGCCAATCTGTGTCTTTTGGTGGGAGCATTTAGTCCATTTACATTTAAGGAAATTATCGATATGTATGTTCCTATTCCCATTTTCTTAATTGTTTTGGGTTCGTTATTGTAGGTCTTTTCCTTCTATTGTGTTTCTTGCCTAGAGAAGTTCCTTTAACATTTGTTGTAAAGCTGGTTTGGTGGTGGTGAACTCTCTGAGCTTTTGCTTGTCTGTAAAGGTTTTAATTTCTCCATCAAATCTGAATGAGATCCTTGCTGGGTAGAGTAATCTTGGTTGCAGGTTTTTCTCCTTCATCACTTTAGATATGTCCTGCCAGTCCCTTCTGGCTTGTAGAGTTTCTGCTGAAAGATCACCTGTTAACCTTATGTGGATTCCCTTGTGTGTTATTTGTTGTTTTTCCCTTGCTGCTTTTAATGTTTTCTTTGTATTTAATTTTTGACAGTTTGATTATTATGTGTCTTGGCATGTTTCTCCTTGGATTTATCCTGTATGGGACTCTCTGTGCTTCCTGGACTTGATTAACTATTTCCTTTCCCATATTAGGGAAGTTTTCATCTATAATCTCTTCAAATATTTTCTCAGTCCCTTTCTTTTTCTCTTCTTCCTCTGGAACCCCTATAATTCGAATGTTGGTGCCTTTAATGTTGTCCTAGAGGTCTCTGAGACTGTCTTCAGGTCTTTTCATTGTTTTTTCTTTATTGTGCTCTGCAGTAGTTTTTCCCACTATTTTATCTTCCACGTCACTTATCCGTTCTTCTGCCTCAGTTATTCTGCTATTGATCCCATCTAGAGTATTTTAAATTTTATTTATTGTGTTGTTCATCATTGCTTGTTTCATCTTTAGTTCTTCTAGGTCCTTGTTAAATGTTTCTTGCATTTTCTCTATTCTATTTCCAAGATTTTTTATTATCTTTACTATCATTATTCTGAATTATTTTTCAGGTAGACTGACTATTTCCTCTTCATTTGTTAGGTCTGGTGGGTTTTTATCTTGCTCCTTCATCTGCTTTGTGCTTTTCTGTCTTCTCATTTTGCTTATCTTATTGTGTTTGGGGTCGCCTTTTTGCAGGTTGCAGGTTCGCAGTTCCCGTTTTTTTTGGTGTCTGTCCCCAGTGGCTAAAGTTGGTTCAGTGGGTTGTGTATGGTTCCTGGTGGAGGGGACTATTGCCTGTGTTCTGGTGGATGAGGCTGGATCTTGTCTTTCTGGTGGGCAGAGCTACGTCTGGTGGTGTGTTTTGGGGTGTCTGTGGGCTTATTATGATTTTAGGCTGCCTCTCTGCTAGTGGGTGGGGTTGTGTTCCTGTCTTGCTAGTTGTTTGGCATAGGGTGTCCAGCACTGTAGCTTGCTGGTCGTTGAGTGAAGCTGGGTGCTGGTGTTGAGATAGAGATCTCTGGGATATTTTCGCCGTTTGATATTATGTGGAGCTCGGAGGTCTCTTGTGGACCAGTGTCCTGAAGTTGGCTCTCCACCTCAGAGACACAGCACTGACTCCTGGCTGCAGCACCAAGAGCCTTTCATCCACACGGCTCAGAATAAAAGGGAGGAAAAGTAGAAATAAAGAAAGAGAAAGAAAGAAAGAAAGAAAGAAAGAAAGAAAGAAAGAAAGAAAGAAAGAAAGAAAGAAGAAAGAGAAAGAAGATAAAGTAAAATAACGTTATTAAAATAAAAAATAATTATTAAGAAGAAAATTTTTTTAAAGGAAAAAAAATAAAAACGGATGGATAGAACCCTAGGACAAATGGTGAAAGCTAAGCTATACAGACAAAATCTCACACAGAAGCATATACATACACACTCACAAAAAGAGGAAAAGGGGAAAAAATAAAAAAATCTTGCTCTCAAAGTACACCTCCTCAATTTGGGATGATTTGTTGTCTGTTCATGTATTCCACAGATGCAGGGTACATCAAGTTAATTGTGGAGATTTAATCTGCTGCTCCTGAGGCTGCTGGGAGAAATTTCCCTTTCTTTTCTTTGCTCACACAGCTCCTGGGGCTCAGCTTTGGTTTTCGCCCTGCCTCTGCGTGTAGGTTGCCGGAGGGCGTCTGTTCTTGGCTCAGATGGGACGGAGTTAAAGGAGCAGCTGATTTGGGGGCTCTGGCTCACTCAGGCTTGGGGGGAGGGAGGGGTACGGAGTGTGGGGCGAGCCTGCAGTGGCAGAGGCTGGCGGGATGTTGCACCAGCCTGAGGTGCGCCGTGCGTTCTCCCGGGGAAGCCGTCCCTGGAGCCCGGGACCCTGGCAGTGGTGCGCTGCACAGGCTCCCGGAAGGGAGGTGTGGATAGTGACCTGTGCTCACACACAGGCTTCTTGGTGGCGGCAGCAGCAGCCTTAGTGTCTCATGCCCGTCTCTGGGGTCCGCGCTTTTAGCCGCAGCTCACGCCCGACTCTAGAGCTCCTTTAAAAGCAGCGCTCTTAATCCCCTCTCCTCGTGCACCAGGAAACAAAGAGGGAAGAAAAAGTCTCTTGCCTCTTTGAAAAAGTCTCTTGCCTCTTCGGCAGGTCCAGACTTTTTCCCGGACTCCCTCCCGGCTAGCCGTGGCACACTAACCCCCTTCAGGCTGTGTTCACATCGCCAACCCCAGTCCTCTCTGTGCGCTCCGACCGAAGCCCGAGCCTCAGCTCCCAGCCCCGCCCACCCCGGCGGATGAGCAGACAAGCCTCTCGGGCTGGTGAGTGCCGGTCAGCACCGATTCTCTGTGCGGGAATCTCTCCCTTTTGCCCTCCGCACCCTTGTTGCTGCGCTCTCCTCCGCGACTCGGAAGCTTTCCCCCTCCACCACCTGCAGTCTCCGCCTGCAAAGGGTCTTCCTAGTGTGTGGAAACCTTTCCTCCTTCACAGCTCCCTCCCACTGGTGCTGGTCCCGTCCCTATCCTTTTGTCTCTGTTTATTCTTTTTTCTTTTGCCCTACCCAGGTATGTGGGGAGTCTCTTGCCTTTTGGGAGGTCTGTGGTCTTCTGCCAGTGATCAGTAGGTGTGCTGTAGGAGTTGTTCCACGTGTAGATGAATTTCTGGTGTATCTGTGGGGAGGAAGTTGATCTCCTCGTCTTACTCTTCCGCCATCTCCCCCCCCCAGGCCTCTATTGGTTCTGTTTCTGACTAATACAGATTTTGGTACCAAAGGTGGTTCTAAAGGAAGAGAAACTTAAGCATGAGTTTTGTGAATTGACCTTGGATTTCTGGAATTGGTTCTCTAATCTGATCAGAAATAAAGGTGCTATGGACTGTATTTCCAGTAGTAAAGAGAGCTCTGATAGTCCATGGTGTGATCTGGGAATAGATACAACCCAAATGTCACCACTGTAGACACCTAATCAACCACTTATAAGAAGAAAGGATGTGGGTGACTGTGTATATGATACTTTCAAAAATTTTTTCAAAATAACAAATATAATGAGATTGGCTGATTGCTCCTAATGTCACTAGATGAAATGGAGAAAGAAAAGGATGTGCTCAGGGATTGGAACTCCCTGCTCAAGCACTTCATAAATGATCTGTAAGCTTCCATTTGTGCCCTGAAGGTGACCATTATTTCCTGTAGCCACAAGGTGAAATTGCTGAAAATCAAATGCAAAACCTCATCCTACAAAAAGGCAAGCCACTGACTGAAGGAAAATATTTGTAAATCATGTATCTGATAAAGGACTTGTACACAGAGTAAAGAATCAAAAGTCAATAAGAAGTAAACAGACACACTCAGATAAATTGACAAAGGATTTCAAGAGATACTTCATCAAAGAAGATATAGTCATGGCAAAGAAACACATGAAAATATGCTCATCATTATAATCATTGAGGAACCGTAATTGAAAACTACAATTAGGTACCACTACACCTGATGGGGAATGGTCACGAGGAAAAAGACTGACCAAATCAACTTTTGGCCAGGTTGTGGGGAATGGAACTCTCACACACTAATGGTGGCAATGAAAATTGTGTGACCACCTTGGAAAACAGTTTGTTTCTTACAATGTTAATCTTTCATCTACCATATGATCCAGCTGTTGCACTGGTAAGGATGTATTCTAGAGGAAGAAGGCAAATGCCCATGCCAAGACTTACACACCAGTGTTCACAGCAGCTTTATTTAAGAGAAACCCAATTTGGAAACAACCCAAATGTCCCTCAGGAGGTGAATGAATAAAGCAAATGTGGCATATCCATATACTGGATTACTACCCAGCAATAAAAAATAAACTATTGACACATGCAACAAAATAGATTAACCAAAAAATAAATAGGTGTCCAGTTTCTAGCCTGACGTGTAAGGAGCTTCACAGTCGGCACTCCATCCTAACAAGTAAAAAGCCAAACAAACTGAAAAAACAACTCTTCTCAGATCTATCAGAGAAGTGAGGTCACAAGGCAAATTTGTCTCCAAAATTGAATACAGAGAATACAACCTACCAGAGCAAAACCTCATCAGCAGAGACCTCCGTGGGAACCAGTATCAGTGTAGGAAAACCCAAAATGTAAGTGTTGGGGTCTCTTGGAAGCTGCTGCCTTTGAACCTGGAGTAGAAGCTCCAGCAGCCATCAGGACACAGATCCTCAGAACCTGCCTCCTTCAGACACCTGATATGAGCAAGGCCACCAGCATGAGGAGCTGCACAGGGAGAGACAGATCCAGCGCATGTTATAATGTCCTTCTCACAAGGCCCTTTTCTTCTCCTTTCCTTGTTTGTACCCTAAGAACAAAGTGGAAAAGGAATAAGAAGTGGCCTGAATTCATGCAAACATTCATGATCCTGGAATAATGATAGGGCCATTGGCTTACTCATGTGCTATCATTCAGTGTTCTCAAGCAATCCTGTGGGTAAAGCATTCTTCTCCCCATTTTACAGAGGGGGAAGCTGAGGCTTAGAGAGAGTTATTACCTGTGTCAACTACAAGTTGGCACTTGCCATGGTCACTTGCCATCTACCTCTATAAGGATTAAATCAGTTGCCGCTGCAGCTGATTACCTTCACACCCCCTGAAAGGAATTCAGGGTGGAGATCAGGAATGAGGCACTCTGTGCTCCGAGAAAAACTGGCAGAACAGGTCTTCAGATAGTTAGGTATTTTCAGGAGCTGATTTTATGAGCCCAATTCTTGCATCTCCTCATATCTAGAAAAGTACTAAATTCCTTCATGGTGACCTCTGCTCCTCGTGACTAGCAGTAACCCTCGTGAGACCTGAAAAAAAAAGTGCTTTATTGCATGTACTCCCCCTTTACCAAAATCACATATATACTGACCTTCCCCCCCTACCTCTTTAGAGCACTTTCTCAGAGCTATCTGAAATGCTGTCTCCCGGGCTATAGTCCTCATTTTGCCCCAAATAAAACTTAACTTGCAACTCTCACGTTGTGCACTTTTTTTAAGTCGATACCTGTCTCACCTCCTGTGCCCCTCCTTTAGAAGGAAAGTGGCTTCCAGACATCCCTGGAGCAGGACACCACACTCACTGGGGCCAGGAGGGACCCCAATGGCTTTACCTTCGAGACAGTGGAGGCACCAAGCCCCAAAGCGGGGAAGAGGTGACCTGGATGTGGATCCCTTTGTCTCCCCACACACCAGCGTGGTCCAGCCCCCACTGAGGACCCACACCCTCAGCTGAGTCCCAAACACCTGAAGGCAGGAGCTGCTTTTTTCCCCAGTTTATGTCTGTCTCCCTTAAAAAGTCGTCACGGTCGCCACCATGACGTTAGGTTTCCACAGCAACCGTGATGTGCAGCCCTGTCCTCCACACTGAAATGCCTCCTATGTTGTAGCCATCATTTGCAGTCTTGAGAAGCTGCATCCTCTCAGCCACACAACACCACGGGTTCTGTCATCTGCATGAGGAGCTCTGCACTGGGACATAAAAATCCATGAATACCCAGCACATATTTCACACATCCTCATCCATACATCTATTCATCCAGTTAACAGGCATTAAGACCAAACTTTACACGATCTCTTTGGTTAAGTTTTAGGCTTCTCCAGAATGGAAACAAGGAATTAAAGTGTGGAAAGGCAGGTGTGGTAATCTCAGTTGTTAAATCTAGGAAGAGATGGCTCCTTCCCATTAAGATTTCAATCTGCTCAACTTTCTTATAATTGATGATTTTAAAATATGCTTCAAGCCCTATACCCTCTCCACATCTCTAGTTACTGTCCTCTTTACATAGATTCTCCCCTTGCACGGAAGTTCTACCAAGAATTCTGCACACTCAGTTCACATCTCTCTGCACCTCCCTTCCAACTCTGTCTTCATCCCTCATCTAACAGGGCTATGTTCCCCCACACTTCCACTGACATTACACTTGCCAACTCAACCACCACTTATTTGTCACACTTATACTGTAGATCCAGAATGTTGAAATAATTTTTCAAATAGAGACAAATAGGTATTTCCTCAAGAGAAAAGGATTTCCCTTCCACAGGGAAGAATTTAAATACTTGGGTATAGACAAGGAATTACATTACAGGGCAATCAGTTACCGAAAAGCTCAAGCTGTAACATACCTTCCATGGAGGTAGAGTTAGATAACATGAAGGCTGTGCTTTTGACAATTGGCTTTCAAATGACGCACACATTTTCTCGGACATATCTCATAATTTTACTTCACTGAAAAGGATTTTGCAAATATATTAAGTGAAAGTTAGCAATAATTATTTTTTTGGTCACTTCAATAACCTTTGTTTTATCTGTTTATTTTTTTCTCAAGGGATTACCAAGTATGGAATAAAATTGTCTGAAATTATATTGTTGTTCCAAGCTCTGCCATGAAAATATATTGTCTGAAAGCACTGTGTGATATACCATATTTGGACAATATATTGGTAGGTACAGGGAACTCTTTTGCAGTTTCCTGACTGTTAAGTCAAAATTCTCTTACTGCATTGTAGAAATTGTGATGCTTGACTTTCTTTTGGGATGTATTCATTAAGTAAGAAAAAAAACAACCTACAAAATCCATATACATCAATCCATATTGATATCAATAAATGTTTGAATTAATAAAGAAATGGGTGATGAGAGTAACTGTCTTTATCAAATAATTCCAAATAATACATGTTGATACCCTGCCTCTATGAGGTGAACCTGAAATCTGCCTTCTACCTCTGAGGGTAGGGCAGACTTTGTGACTCACTTCTGAAGAACAGAGGAGGAAATTGGAAAACAGTTACTGTACACTGGAGAAACTGGGCAAACAGCACCTTAACCCACTGACGAAGGTCAACATCTCCAGTGACCCAGTGATGTCACGTGTGTACCATGTCCTCCCAGATATGATGTGATGGGAAGGGCACTTCAACTCTGTGGTATTCTTTCTCAAAACCCACAACCACAGGCTAATCACAAGAAAAGTAAGAGACTACGCCTGTACTCTTCAAGATTATCAAGGTCATGAAAACAGTCTGGCAGTTCCTCAAACAGTTAAACAGAGAGTTACCATACGACCCAGCAGTTCCACTCCTAGGTACACATCCAAGAGAAATGACAACATATGTCTACATAAAAACTTGTACGTGAATGTACGTAGCATCATTATTCACAGCAGCCAAAAGTGGAAACAACCCAAATATCCACCAATTAAAGAATGGGTAAATAAAATGTGGTGTACTATTTGGCAATAAAAAGGAATGAAGTACTGATACATGCCGTAACATAGATGAACATTGAAAACATTATACCAAGTGAAGGAAGCCAAATATGCAAAAGACCACATAGTATATGATTCTATCTATACGCAATGTCCAGAAAAAGGCTATTAGTATAGCTGTACCCAAGGAATTCCCCGCTTTACACCCAGACTTCCAAAAGGCTCTTTGTTGTGGCTTTTTGCCACAGCCCCTCCCTCCCACTTTCCTGTCCTGCAATGTTCAAGTTGCAGTTCAGATTTCTGTCACCAGGTGGCACTAAAGAATCGCCATTTGCAAATTTCTTACAAACAAGTTTATTCAAACAGCAACGAAAAATACAGTACCTTCCCTTAACATTCAGCCTATGAATATATGTACAGAAAGATTCTAATTCTGTCTGAAAACACTGGTAGGTGTAAAAGAAGATTGTGAAAGCATATACTCCAGAGCCTGCACACGATGGAACACCAAGTGGCAGCAGCGAAACTTGGCAGTTGGTGGGCAGGAAGGAGGTGACTGAGAGAGGATGGGGCTTTGGATCGTGGTGTGGCCAGCCTGTACAGTAGTGTTCTGTGTCCTGACAGGGGATGACAGAGTGTGTGAGACAAGGACTAGGCAGCCTGTACAGCCTGTAGGGTTATGGGGGTTAACACGTGTTCTCTGTAGAGTCCACATAGTACATCAGCAGACATTAATGAGGGAAGAGATAAATCAGTGCACACGACACAGATTTGCAGTCAACAGCAGATGGAACTGCTTCAACATAAATAGAAATTCTCCAAATAGAATTGCTATCATAGTAAACAGTTTCATATTTTACTCTTTCCAAATATACACTTTTTCATTTAAAAAGAACAGAAATGGAGATGGATATGATGCCACCTGACATCTGTCATCTTCCTCACCCAGAAGGGTTGCTGAGTGAGTACCCGCAGGGCCACAATAGCAAGGAATGTGATCCGACCATTTCTCCAGCCCTGGAAGCCCATCTTCTAAAAGGGAGGCTGCTCTGTGTCCTCTAGGGCGGGTGAGGGCAGGAGCCTTATCCCATCCTGCCACTTACTGGACAGGTGACCTAGGCTCTGTCAGCCTGAGCTTGGGCATCTGTGACAGGGGACTCACGATACCTGTGTCACAGAGCTGTCCTGAGGGGTGAATGAGGAAACCTGCCCAAAGTATATGGCATATTGTGGAACTTCAAAGGCTCTTTAAAAGTCAAGACTCAATAGCAGGGGCTGGCTGAGCCTTAGGGCTAAGGCAGGCATTGTGGAAAGGTGTTTCTCATTGTTTCTTCTAATGAGAATATAGATATCTTTATGAAGGAAGCAAATCTCTCTCTGGTACGCCTTGAGTTTAAAGTTTTAAAGACAGAAGGATCTCTAGCTTCTTGGGAGACTCAGAAGCTCCTAAGAGCTGCCCAACATCGTGCCTCTGAGCAGACCCTAAGCCAGTTCCCCACTCTGGGAAGACAGGCTTGCCTTTGGTTCACCTGGTGAGCTCAGTGAGAGATGGCACCAGGGCAGCAAGCTGTAGTGTTTGTCTAACTGCTGCTCCTGGACTGCTCCGCCTGTTAATACATTTATAGGAAAATTCTGAACCCGACCCACAGCCACAAGGACAGGGGTCCTCAGATCATGTCACCCCAGGATTTCACCCACCTGCTGCCTCCCTGAGAGGCAAAAATCCAAGAAGTACTAGCGTTTTTGGACACAATTGTCCATTCTTTAATTATTAGTAACTAAATATTTATATTATAATCCATCCTGTTTATTGAAAGTGTTTCATTAACTCTATTGTGAAATAAGAAGGTAAGAAGATAAGGAAGGAAATGAACATGTAGGAAAATTCAAGGGTTAAATCTGAGATGAGATTGCTCCTTCATATTAAATTTTAAACTTGCTCAAATTTCATGGCGTTGAAGATTCAACAACAACAACAACAACAACAAAAACCCCTCTTAGGGCCCCTAATCCTTATGCAGACACAGGTGTCTCTCTCTCCTTCTCCTTCTCTCCCTCTTCCCCTTCAAAGTATAAGTTCCACAAAGAGAAATGATTAAGCTTAGCGAGGAAGGCATGTCAAAAGGCAAGACAGGGCAAAAACTAGGCCTTTTGTACCACACAGTTAGTCAAATTGTGAATTAAAAAGAAAACTTCTTGAGGGAAATTAAAAGTGCTACTCCAGTGAACACACAAAGGACAAGAAAGCAAACCAACCCTATTGCGGATGTGAGGAGAGTTTTAGTACTCTGGAGAGAAGATGAAACCAGCCACAACATTCCCTTAAACCAAAGCCTAATCCAGAGTGAGGCTTTAATTCTCTGCAATTCTATGAAGGCTGAGAGAGGTGAGGAAGCTGCAGAAGAAAAATTTCAAGCTAGAATAGGTTGGTTCATGAGGTTTAGGGAAAGGAACCATCTCCATAACATCAAAGTGTGAGGTAAAGCAGCAAGTGCTGATGTAAAAGCTGCAGCAAGTTATCCAGAAGAGCTAGCTAAGATAATTAATAAAGGTGCCTACACTAAACAACAGATTTTCCATGTAGACAAAACAGCCTTATATTGGAAGAGGATGGCATCTAGGACTTCCATAGCTGGAGAGGAGAAGTCAATGCCTGGCTTCAAAGCTTCAAAGGACAGGCTGGCTCTCTTGTAATGGGCTAATTCAGCTGGTGACGTTAAATAGAAGTCAACGCTCATTTACCATTCTTAGAATCCTAGGGCCCTTAAGAATTATGCTAAATCTACTCTGTGCTCTATAAATGGAGCAACAAAGACTGAATGACAGACAGCACATGTGCTTACAACATGGTTTACTGAATATTTTATGTCCACTGTTGGGGACCTACTGCTCAGAAAAATAAAGAATTATTTCAAAATATTACTGCTCATAGACAGCTCACATGCTCACCCAAGAGCTCTGATGTAGAGGTATAGTGAAACTAATGTTTTCACGCCTGCTAAAATTACATCCATTCTGCAACCCATAGATCAAGGAGTAGTTTTAACCCCCATGTATTGTTATTTAAGAAATACATTTCATAAGGCTATAGCTGCCATAGTCAGTGATTCCTTTGATGGATCTGGGCAAAGTAAATTGAGAATCTTCTGGAAAGGACTTACCATTCTAGAGGTCATTAAGAACATTATTGGTTCATTGAAAGATGTCAAAATATGCACATTAACAGGAGTTTGAAAGAAGTTGATGGATGACTTTGAGGGATGCAGGATTTTAGTGGAAGAAGTAACTGCAGATGTGGTGGAAAGAGCCAGAGAATTAGAATTAGAAGAGGAGCCTGAATATGTGATTGAATTGCTGCAGTCTCATGATGAAACTTTAACCGACGAGGAGCTGTTTCTTATGGATGAGAGAAGAAAGTGGTTTCTTGAGATGGAATCTACCCCAGGTGAAGATGCTGTGAAGATTGTTGAAATGACAACAAAGGATTTAGAATATTACATAAACTTAGTTGATAAAAAAAGTGGCAGGCTTTGAGAGGACAGACCCAATTTTTTTTAAAACATGTTTATTGGAGTATAATTGCTTTACAATGCTGTGTTAGTTTCTTCTTTGTAACAGTGAATCAGCTATACATATACATATATCCCCATATCTCCTCCCTCTTGCGTCTCCCTCCCACCCTCCCTATCCCACCCCTCTTGGTGGACACAAAGCACCAAGCTGATCTCCCTGTGCTATGTGGCTGCTTCCCACTAGCTATCTGTCTTACATTTGGGAGTGTATATATGTCCATACCACTCTCTTACATCGGCCCAGCTTACCCTTCCCCCTCCCTGTGTCCTCAAGTCCATTCTCCACATCTGCGTCTTTATTCCTGTGCTGCCCCTAGGTTCTTCATGACCTTTTTTTTTTTTAGACTCCATATGTATGTGTTAGCATATGGTATTTGTTTTTCTCTTTCTGACTTACTTCACTCTGTAGGACAGACTCTAGGTCCATCCACCTCACTACAAGTAACTCAATTTCGTTTCTTTTTATGGCTGAGTAAATATTCCATTGTATATATGTGCCACATCTTCTTTATCCATTCATCTGTCGATGGACACTTAGGTTGCTTCCATGTCCTGGCTATTGTAAATAGAGCTGCAATGAACACTGTGGTCCATGACTCTTTTTGAATTATGGTTTTCTCAGGGTATATGTCCAGTAGTGGGATTGCTGGGTCGTATGGTAGTTCTATTTTTAGTTTCTTTAGGAACGTCCATACTGTTCTCCACAGTGACTGTATCAATTTACATTCCCACCAACAGTGCAAGAGGGTTCCCTTTCCTCCACACCCTCTCCAGCATTTAGTGTTTGTAGATTGTTTGATGATGGCCATTCTGATTGGTGTGAGGTGATACTTCATTGTAGTTCGGATTTGCATTTCTCTAATGACTAGTGATGTTGAGCATCCTTTCGTGTGTTTGTTGGCAATGTGTCTATCTTCTTTGGAGAAATGTCTATTTAGCAGACCCCAATTTTGAAAGAAGTTCTACTGTGGGTAAAATGCTATCAAACAACAGTGCATAGAAATCGTTTTTGCAAAGGAGAGTCCATCGATGCAGCACACTTCACTGTTGTCTCATTTCAAGAAACTGCCACAGCCACCCCAACCTTCAACAACCACCACCCTCATCAGTCATCAGCCATCAAAACTGACACAAGACCCTCCAACAGCAAAAAGATTACAGCTCACTGAAATTTCAGATGATTGGTAGCAATTATCAGCAATAAAGTATTCCTTAATTAGGTATGTACATTGTTTTTTAGACTTAATGTTATTGTACACTTAATAGTCTACAGTATAGTGTAACCATAACTTTTATAAGAAATGGAAAACCAAAGCACTTGTTTGACTCACTTTATTGCAATATTTGCTATATTGTCGTGGTCTGCAACCAAGCTCACCATATTTCCAAAGTATACCCGTATCTATAATTGAGGCAAGGCTGAGTGAATCAGTAGGAAGAGTAAAGGCCGGGTTCAGAAGACAAGGGTTCCAGTCTGGAATCAGCCAATGAGTAGGAGCATGACATGGGGCAGTGTGGGACATGAAGGTCCCAAACCTCAGGTTCCCTATATAGATTTAGAAATATACCATTAATCTACACACGTATTATTTTTGTAGTGAAATTCCCAGCCAGGTATATACTACTATGCTATAAAATTTTACATCAGTTATTTTTCTGATTTCAAACTGCTATCTTTATAAACTAATGAAGTGCAAGAATGTGTATTAGAGAAAATTTTTTCTATATTTTTTTCATCTTGTTACATAGCAAGATGTACATCCTTGATAGTTTATATTCCCCAGATATATTTCTCTGTGTACAGTACTATATAAACAGGTTTACATGACATATATATTCTTCCAAATTTTGCTCACAGTATGTATACACTTTTCCTCGTTATGTATGTTTAGGTATATGTGCATATGTAAATATATGTACACACATACATTTATAATTGTTTTTGTACTTGTTTAATCTTTATATGTTTGTGATGTATAGATCTTATTTAAAATTTTTCAATAGACTTTGAAAGACACTCTTACTAATCAGATTTATTTATGTACGAGAATATTAAACATTTGCCTATAAAATATTTTTCCTATAATTTGCATTCCTTTCTATGTGGCATTTTTGTTTGGGATTGACAAGGTTTTCTTTTTCTAACTAACTTCCCTTCAATTTCTCAAGTAAGTTTGTAACAGTTAAAAGGTTTTTTGGGTCACATATGCAGTTTTGAATTCCCCTGGTGTCAATGCCACGCAGATAGGGTACTCAAACACCCTCTCACCCATGTCTTGGTCTTGGAAGTTCATGATGGAGATAAAATCCACTCCCTTAAGCCTGGAGTGCCACAGGGATTGAACTGTTTGGGGGCAGGTGTGCTGGGCATGTGGGGCCCAGGTAGAAGCAGAGGAAAGTTAACCTCCATGGAGGGGAGAAAATGATCCCCTCCATGGGATCCCCTCCATGGGAGGGAGAAGCAGAAGAAATGTTTTTGCCACTAGTTTTAATGTACGTGGGCTATCCTTAATGCTTCATTTGCCACAAAATGATGACTTACAGAATTATTTTAGGCCAGAAGCACTTTACATGGTATCTCCTATAAGCAAACACATGTTCAAGTATTTTCCCCATTCTTCATCAATGTAGATTTTGGTCTAAACCCCTTTTCCATTGTGCCCTGAATCCCTCAAGGCTTTGAATCTAGAATTCCTAGTGGACTAGAATTCCCAGTGGACTAGTATTTGATGCTACCTTATGTATTTCTCATTTTCTTTTCTGTCATAGCTGCATTACTTTAAAGTAAAACAATCCATGAAAATTAAAGCAATTTCTGTACTGTCTAAAGAAAAAAAACTAAAAGACTGGAAAGTTGGGAGACAACATTTCAAACATTATTACAGATTTTGTACTCATGAGCAAGAACCAAAAGGATTTCTGTTAATCAGTAGAGAAAGGGACAAAAGATAATTGCAAAGAATTCGCCTAAGGAGAAAAATGCTTCTCCAATAAACTCTGGAAAGATGACAAACCATTAACTGAGGAAATGAACATCTGAAGATGTCATAATAAGTGAAAAAAATGAATTTGCATAAAATTACTTATGTAATTGCAAAATTTAAAAAGAATATGTATAGAACTACATAACTACACAAATGCTTTAAGTTAGGTATTCACATCACCTAAAGAGAAACACATCTGGAAAATGTGCACCAATCCTCTTACATTGGATATCTTGGGTATTTGTGAGTCAGGACGAAGGGATCATGTAGATGGAAGGTGCAGAATGATATTATTTTCTAAGTATACATTATTAATGTTTAATATTTTGTGATTAGGCTAATTTGTTGAGAGGAGCTCTCAAAAATATATAATAAGCAACTAACAAAAAAAGTTCACATATATTTACCATGATATCAAAGAGTTCACATGACACTGTTTCATAAAAAATAAAAAAATTCATTTTTTTTTTTTTTTTGCCGTATGCAGGCCTCTCACTGTTGTGGCCTCTCCCGTTGTGGAGCACAGGGTCCAGACACGCAGGCTCAGCGGCCATGGCTCACGGGCCCAGCTGCTCCGTGGCATGTGGGATCTTCCCGGACCGGGACACGAACCCGTGTCCCCTGCATCGGCAGGCGGACTCTCAACCACTGCGCCACCAGGGAAGCCCCAAAATTTCAATTTTTGACTTGACAGTTTATCTGTGTGGTGTGTGCATTTCTGTCTTACACTTCTTTTACCCCCAAACGTTCACACACTTATGTGTGTGAAAAAATCACTAGAGCCAGCCTACACCCACAACAATTAAAACAGATTTGGGGGCAGACCCAAGCAATCACATTTTAAAAACTCTTCATGTGATTGCAGTGTGAAACTAAGGTTGAAAACCACTATGTTAAAAGGCATCAGCTTTGGGGTTATGCTTGGCAGAAGACCTTAGGAATGCCTGCCACCTCACTTTGCTGACTTTCCACTCGGTGCTCTTTTTGGGGACCTAGTGATTCCATTAGCTTACAGTGGGGATTGGGATACTATGGTCCACGAGCCTATTTCTCTATGACCTGCAAGCTAAGAATGTTTTACATAGTCGAATGTTTAAAAAAAGTCCAAAGAAGAATCGTATTTCCTGGCATGTAAATATTATTTGAAATTCACATGTCCCTGTCCGTATATAAAGTTTTATTGGAAGAGAGCCATGCTGTGTCAGTGGCAGCTTTTGCTCTCCAATGCAGATCTGAATAGCTCCATCGGAAACTGAAAGGCTTGCAAAGCCTCAAATATTGGTCATCTGGCCCTTTCCAGGAAAAGTTTGTTGAGCTCTGGCTTAGAGCTAGTGTCCTTAAAGCAAATGCACAGTAACAGCGGTAAGTTGATGACAGTTCCGCTCGCTAAGCCTGGGAAGAAAAGTTACTGTAGTTACTTGCGACTTCACTGTAGGGTCCTTCCTCAGTAGTCCACTCATTCATCGTGTTCTGGGTCAAGTGTGGGAATTGACTAACAGACTACCATTCGCCATCACGATAGCTCAAGTCACCAGGCCTAGAGCTTGATTTATTTATTTTTATGTTCTTATACGTTATTATAAATCAATACTTATTAATATTTTATTTGTTTTTACACTGATCAAATGCAACTTTGGAGTATGTTCAGATATTTCAAGATCCAAGGGATCTGTTGATCAATTAGCCACCTTCAAAGATTGCTGTAGGTCAAACCAATGTGACTACCCTTCCAGCCTTGCTGCTTATTAAGGTAAACAGCACTCACCTTGAGGCAGGAGGTTAAGTGTTCCTACTGGGCCTGCAACTCCAGGACCACAACATCCCCAGTGAAATGAGGGGATCTCCCATCTCATGTGTGGCCTACACAAGTCAGCCACTTCAGAACACTTCGAAGATGAAGATGCCCTCCGCACTAATGTGTTTCTCAGTGCTGTGGGGAAGGGAGGCTCCTCTGAGTCCCTAACAGCATCTGTTTGGACCACGGACACATTGACTTCAAAGGCATTTCATTCAAGTGACCACAGGCGACAACTCCTGCAACTGTTTCACCATTGTGTGCCATGGGACACCAATATTTCATCCTCTAATGTCAGTTGGATCCTTACTGTCTTCAGATGCACCTAAGCCAAATAACTTTTCTCAGATTCCCACTTCCTCCAGGGCTCTTGGCTTGAACCAATTTTGGTGTCAAGGACTCTATCAATCAAAGTTCCCACTTGCCTATGCCAGCTATTCGTTCTAATAGCTATTTCATAAAAATAAGATGTTGTTAATAAAATATATTACATAGCTGACAAAAACTCTGTGAGGGCCAGAAAAGCCGGCTTGGATGCTATGCAGCCAGGGGAAGTCCACTCACGCTTTGGGACTGCTATAGCTGAAACACCACTGCTTCCTGTGTGCTAACTGACATGTATGCATTTCAGGCACTCTGCTGTGACTGCTCCATAAGAACCAGAGACACGTCCCATCATACACAGTTGACCATGTCACTGAGCCATACGTGGCTCCCTTCTCATTCAGTTATGCCTCCAAGTCTCAGGATGGTGCTTATGCTTGATACAACAGAAATCCCATTTAGTACCCGAGCTGTAAGGGGTTCTGGTTAATGTTTACACACACACACATACACACACACACAGATGTACACACACACACTGCTTTCATGTCTTTAGCTTTTTGTTCACTAAAGAACAGGAAAGCATATGAGTGTTCAGGTATGTCTGAAGAGTTGCCAATGGAATCCAATTCATAGTTGATTTTATAGAACATTATAATTTTTGCTTCTGTAAATGGTATATTCAAAATGGAAACGGGACTTTGTACTTGTCACAATTATTTTGTGTATATTTGTCTTATACTCAACAAACTTATTAATCTCTATCATTAATCTTAATTTCCTTAGCCTCTGTTGAATTTGCATGAAGGTAACTGTGTTATCTTGACAGCTTTATTTTCCCTTGTACACATTTATTAATTCACATGAGTATAGATGCATATATACATGCTGGCTCACTATACTGCCTAGGAGATGTAGTATGATGCTAAAACAAAGTGGTCATGTAAGTCATCTTTGTCTCTCTTCTGATTTTAAAGGGAATGCTTCCAACGTTTCGCTCTTAAGTATGACGTTTGATGCAGTTTACTCTTTTTTTAATATTTGTTGTCAGTCTAAAGAAACATCTTTCAATTTATGAATTGCTGACAATTCCTGTTATTGTCAGTTTTACTGCTGATTGGTTGTTTCAATTTTTGTAGGCCTTTTTTTACTGAATATTTTGTGATAATCCTCCTTTCCTCCTTCCTTTATTGCACTAATGGGCTAAATTAACGTCACAGATCTCCTAATGTTAAACCAACGTGGCATGCTTGGGGTTAAACATGACTTTGTCATCCTGTGTCTCCTGTCCTAGCCGTGGCAGGATTTAGCTTGCTATTAATTTATGTATATTTTTGCATTTGTGTAACTATCTGAGGTTGGCTAATAATTTTGCCTTCTTGTGTATTCTTTGTCAAGAATACCTTTAATAATATTAAGATTTTCTGTTTCTTTAGCATGGAAAATCGTGTTTTTCCCTGGGATTTATCTGTTTTCTGTAAATTTTAAATTTATCCGCATATCTTTTCCATAACACTGTTGTATCTTTTGAATCTTTGCTGAAAGTTAAAGTGTGACAGCTTTTCTCATTTCACAGTGGCTTCTCCGTGCCTTATCTCTAATTTTCTTGACCCTTGTTTCCAGATGTATCCTTCTTTTCTTCTCCTCTAAAATGTTTGCAGCTAGCATTTTGTTGTTGTTGTTGAACTCTGTCATATCTGTTATCCGTTCCATTAATTTCTGTTCTTATTTTTATTATTTTTCCTTGACAAGAGTGGAAAGACATGAGATTAATTTTTATAAAGTAAATGATCCATGAACACGCTTTCCATCTACCACCAAGTTTTATTTTCTAATTTTTATGTTTGAATATAATGAACACACAAATATCCAATCCATTCATCTGTTTGGAAGAGGCCCAAAGCTTTGCAGTGCTGCCACTGCCACCACGTGTATTCAGTTCCACTCTTGGCACATCAGATGATTAAGGAAGAGGGAACTGGAGCACTGAAGTAATAGGATCTCTACTATAACTACAGCTGACCCTGGAACAACAGGGTTTGAAATGCGTGGTTCTGCTTATACATGCATTTTTTTTCAACAAATGTATAAAAAATACACATGTAGATCATCATGTACAACACAGGTATTGAACTGGATAGCCTATCCTTACACAGGCAGAAGATGTGTGATATTTAATAAAAAATTAATGATGTGTTAGTTTTCTTACTATTTTATAACTTTGCTTTCAAGGACTTACATACCCGTACCAGTACAGTACGTCTTTCTCTCTCTCTGTCTCTCTCTGTCTCTGTCTCTCTCATAATCGGAGAAACTGCACATCAGACTATCATCACCACAGGTATGTGCTTTTTTTAGTATAACAATGTTTCCATGCTGTATTATGAATATGACTGTGATACTGTATGCCATAAAAGTTTTATAATGATTCATTCATTAGTATATGGTCTAGGCTACCATGAAGCAATGGTATCCATCACACTAGACAACCGTAAAGCAATCATATTGCTGCTTCTTTGTTATCAATGCACTAATCCTTATACCTCTAAAAAATATGAATTTCTTCTTCACACTATCTTTCTACTTTTGGTGTCTAGCATTAGTAGTACATATAACATCTACCATGTTTTGTATCATATGAGACAGTATTGATGTTGGTACTGACGGACAGACAATTCATTTTGTAAGCAGATGATGCAAACTTTCGGTATCAATAAATACAGTACAGTACTGTAAATATACTTTCTCTTCCTTATGATTTTCTTGATAACATTTTCTTTCCTCTGGCTTACTTTGTTGCAAGAATACACTATATAACACATATAACACAAAAATATGTGTTAATCCACTGTTTATGTTATTGGGAAGGCTTCCAGTCAAGAGTAGGCTAGTAGTAGTTATGTTTTGGGGGGACTCAAAAGTTATCTGAACAGTTTTGACCGTGCAGGTGGTCGGCGTCCCCAAACCCCGCGTTGTTCAGGGGTCAAGAATACATATGTATTTCATTTAAGAGAATAGCATACAATATACAAAAGAGTATGTAAACAACCTCGACTTTGAAAACATACCTGTCTGGATTCAAATCCTGCTCTGTCCCTTACTGCCCATGTGACTTTACACAAGTGCTCAATCTCTCTGCATTTCAGTTGTATCATGCAGCAGTCAGTGGTCCTGTTTGCCAAGTGTTTCCACTTCTCCCCTGTTCCAGGCCCCTGGCAGAACTGCACTTCTTGCTTTATCCCCTTTGTTTGGGCGGGGACATAAATGTGACTAGCTCTGGCTAATGGGTTTGAGTGATATGTGAAATAATTCTGGGCCACAACATATGGTTGTTGGTGTGAGACCTCCCTCCAGGCACAGGGCCCACTTTCCCTCAAGCACAGCAAGTGACAACTTTCTAGATGGTGGCTGCTCTGTCGGGTTCAGTCTCCACGTCATTCCAGTAAGAAGAGATCAGATCTCCGACATCCACCATCCTGTGATGGACGTGCACCTGCCATGGACATGTAGTGGGAGTGAGGAATAAGCCAGTGAGATTTGGGGCTTGTCTCTGACCACAGCATAGCTCAGCCTCTCCTGACTCACGTGTCTCATCTGCCAACTGAAATAACACCCTCTCAGGATTTTTTTGTGGGTGAAATGACTTAACTTACATGACGAGTTTATCTCAGTTCTTGACATATAAAGGAGACTCAAAACATGGGAGCTTTAATTATTACATAATAATAAAAGTGTTTTGGAAAAGTTTGGGATATTTGTATACAATGAGAGGTATGGTGTCTGCTCATCCTGACAGGTAAGTTGTACTTTGTTTTCCAGAGGGGCGCACTATATTTGTTGATATAGATAAGACTGCTTAGTGATTTGCACTTATGCACTTGTCTTTGCCACCACACTATCAGATATATGTTTAGAAATTGAGTTTACCACTGAAGAAGAAAAGGTGAATAGATTTAAGCAGGTGAGAGACTGGCTGATGAGGTAAGATAAAATGAATTTCAGAGCAATAATAATTTCTTAAAGAGAAGAAGAATAGATTATAATAATTATAAACATACATTCTCTTGCTCTTAGTAAGCAAAGGCACAAGGTCTTAAAGTGGTAGGAGATTTAGTGTGGACAGGTCTTCACAGAATATTTTCTGGTACACTCGTTCTTAAGATGCTCTGTGGAAAAATGTATCATCCCCGCATAAGTTGGGGAAACTATCCCTCCCTTTGACATTCATATTGCATATTACCATATTATCTAAAAAACATCCTACGGTATGGAAATTCATTTATCTGTAGTCCTGTATGTTCCACACATCTCTGAAGTAGAGTCCAATTTCGCTGTTGCTGTTTTTTTGTGGCCTTAGTGTTTTGCAGAACAAGCTTGGAAATGCTGAAGTGAGAGAAAAATAAAGTGGATTATTTAAGCATCATGTAATATAAATTATCACAAGTGACAATATTCTTGAGCCACGTATCAAGAAGTATTTCTCCCCCTTAAATGTATACACAATGTCGCTATCTGCTCAACTTGACTCATTCAATACCATTTCCATGATGGACCAGGACCCAGCTGATGAGAGATGACATCCAAGTCCATGAACCTCAGCCACCCCATCCAAGGCCGCCCCACCCACCCAGGCCAGGCCATCCTCCTTTTCCACTTCACTCTCTACCAGAAGCTGCTCCCGTCAGTCCAGGTTCAGGCCACTCACACCCACAGGCTTTCTCTGCCAGCTGTACAACAGTTAGGCCGTGTCCAGAAGCCCCCTCCCGCCCCCCACCTCCATCCAACACTCTCTCTCGGGCCCTCAGCTCTTTGCCGGACCTCGATCTGAAGTTGCTTGGGCGCCTCTAAAAGCCAAGTTCCCTGAGTAAACTTTTAGTACCAGTGGGGGCACCTCCTACCCGAGTACCACCCACCACGGCAGGATATTAAAGTTGGTGGAAAGGTTGGGATCTGAGCCAGAGTCTCCTCAATGTCCCCCCTCAGCCAGAGTGACCACCACAGGTCTAAAGGTCTTCTGCACCTATGGGTCTGACTCTTCTGGAGGTTAAGCCGAGCTGCAGTTCAATAGACCCACCCCACTCTTAAAGGGCAGCCCAACCTGCATGACCATAGGTGATCACATCTCGTCGGAGACCACCTGAACCACCGAACTGAGGAGCCCTCAATCTTCACATGACTGAACGGCCTGAGTCTCACGTGACCACATGCTGGCACATGACCATAAGATCCACTTGACCAACAGCGGTCCAGAAGCTGCAGAGTTCACAAGAGTGGAAGAACCTTGGGTGCCACGTGTGTTAGGAGCCACACTGTTGCCCATACATGGATCTACAGTGTTTAGTAGCCCACAACCTTCACGTGATAGAGATTGAGGAGCGTGACATGTACCATGCTGGGAAGGGTACCAGACCATAGCATCCACATAACCCTAAGCAGTAGATCACATCAAGGGGTGAGGCTACCACATGCTGTAGCTAGTCAGGATCACATGAGAGAAGGAGCCACGTGACACGCAGGGTTTAGGAGTCCACCACGCTCTAGTGACTTGAAGGGCTAGATCTACCACAGGGCCATGGCGGCAACAGGGCCAAAGGGACCACATGCCCTTTGGGTTTAAGAGCCCAGGGTTCTGACCGGACAAGAAGGGCTTGGCCTGTCAGGTAACTATTGTCCACAGGATGGCAGCATCTACATGACCCGCACCCTTAGAAACCCACACAGCTCATGTGCCTGGGAGGGCTGAGTCAACTTTCTGACAGTAGGGTCCAATGACAGTAGGTTTCTACTTGATCTGCAAGTTTGAGGGAAACATTACCTTTGGGAGAACAGGAGATCTGAGATTACCCACATTCCTTATCTCCTCCGTGATGTTGGTGCCTCGAGTGACATTCTAAGTGCACAAGCTTGGGCTTTACCTACACCCACCCCTCTCTAATGTGTTCATTTTATGTGCTTTTTTCCCCCCGATAGCACATGAAATTTAACACATAACAAATTAACACATAAGGATGAAATAAGTCCTCCCCAAAACCACAGTTCTCGGTATGCTGTAGAAACTACTGTTAAGAGCCTAAGCAGTGGGTACAGGTAAGTGCTGTTGACTTCAGTTTCATGCAGGTCTAAAGGAAATTAAAGCAAATCTAATGAGTTGTAGTTTTTAATTTCGGAGGAAAAGTGTATAGTGATGACTTCGGGCCATGCACTCAAGAAGGATAACTCATTTAAGAGAGGTAACTCTATAGATTACGTACTGTTATGGAACTTTACAGATGCGAACACTGAAGTCCAGAGGTATTAAATCACTCACTTGACTAAGAGGTCACGGATATTGCAGTTGGCACACCAAGAGTGGCCCACACGCCGTCTGGCTCCAGACTCTGATTTCTGCTCACCCACCAGGTTCCTCACCGGAAGGTAACATTGGGTTCAACCTTACTAATTCACAAAATCTGGGAAATCAGCCCAAATTACTGAAAAGTTGAGATCATGAGAGATCTCTTTGGGATGCCACGCTAATTAGACCCAGTCAAATTTGAGTAAATTTCATGGCCTCTATTTAAGGCTTGTGTATAGATATAAACGTATATCTAATATGTGAAAAGTGTATATGAGTGGTTTATGAATTGCTTGATGATAGCTGAAAACATTTCCTTCTTTTAAATAAACACTGAAAAGTAGATATCATACAGATTAGTCACCATACACCCTGTGCCTGATTTACAAAAATTACAAATGAGTGGAATCTGAATTCATTAGATTTTACAGTGTATGTTCTGTCTGTGTCTCCCCAGAAAGAACAGAGAAAGGAGTAGGAGAATATATATTGTAGGGGGTTTTGTATTGCAAATCCAGAAACACCTATTTTGCTGACTTGTGTGGGAAACTGCAGGATCATCAGTATGTCCAAACTAAGTGTGATCTGATCTTTCTAGTTTGTTGGCTTTGGTAAACAATGTTATACATTGTTCGGATTATTTTTCTAGGTTCCTGCAATGTGGCATGGCTGCATAAATGAGCTGAAAAAAATGCAACAGATCAAATTTCCCACTGTGGTTAAAGTTGAGGTATTTAGAAAAGACAAGAGACTCTGTGGTTCTAGGCCTACTGAGAAATGTCCTAGTTTGGGGTATCGAATAGTAAGAGAAAACAGTTATTTGTGCAGGTCACTGTGTCTCATGTAACTGTGGAGAATTATTTGTGGGACACATAAATTCAGGAGACAAAAAAGGAGGCATATCTTTATTTAAAATAGAGCCTATTATGAAACCTTAGGCTGGATTTAGGGAACATCTCCAGGTAGTCATAGGATGGAATCTGACACCAAGACCTGATATAGTTGTTATAATTAGATACAGATGAGCAGATCAACAGTGCAAGATGCAGAACAATTTTATCGAGCCTAACTATGGTCACCTGATGCTGATTGGGGACAACTTTTTTCACCAAAAGACCAATTCTGGCCTCCTCATTATCCCTCTTACGTCAGATTTTGCTCCTGTCAGACCTGATAACTCAAATAAATCATTCTTTCTCTGAGATGACAATCAGGAGTTCCTCAGGACCTTTTAAAAACATTTAGTTGCATCAGTGGGGCCCTGTCACCACCCTCTACTATATATCGCGGGGGCGGGGAAGAAACTCTATGATTAAAGATCTGTGTATCTGGGGTCCAGTTTAGGCATTACACTTATCAGGCACTGTGTTTAGGCAGCATGATAAACGATTTCTCTTGAATGTGATTTGGCAGGATTTCATGGGAACAAAATTTCCTTCTTTTACATTTTTGTTTTGAGGTGGCCACTTTGGAAGTTGGTGCCAGTGGTTTAAGAAGGAGGAGTGGCTTTCTGTAACACAGAGAAGTGGGAAAGGGGAGCAAGAGAACAGTTGTGATGCTGTTTCCCTAAAGGTAAATACTCAAATTCTTCTGGTTCTAACACACTTATGTACAACTGAACTAGATGTCCTATGTGACTTTATTTTCAGAAAGCAAAGTTGACTTACCTAGCAACAGTATACAGGACATAGCGTCAGATGGGGCTGTATCATAATGCAAGTTGCATTCAGAACCTGTTTTTTTTTGTTCCTTTGGGAAATTCGTTAAGATATATGGAAGTAATTTTATTGTCAGTGTTTTTTTTTTAAACATCTTTATTGGAGCACAATTGTTTTACAATGGTGTGCCAGCCTCCACCCTACAAGAAAGTGAACCAGCCACATATACACACGTTCCCATATCTCCATTCTCTTGCGTTTCCCTCCCTCCCACCCTCCCTATCCCACACCTCCAGGCGGTCACAAAGCACGGAGCTGATCTCCCTGTGCTATGCAGCTGCTTCCCACTTTCTATCTCTTTTACGTTTGGTAGTGTATATATGTCCATGCCACTCTCTCACTTTGTCACAGCTTACCCTTCCCCCGCCCTGTATCTTCAAGTCCATTCTCTAGTAGGTCTGTGTCTTTATTCCCATCTTACCCCTAGATCCATCGTGACCTTTTTTTTTTTACTTAGATTCCATATATATGTGTTAGCATACGGTATTTGTTTTACTCTTTCTGGCTTACTTCACTCTGTATGACAGACTCTAGGTCCATCCACCTCGAAAGAAGAGAAACGGTTGCAGTTACTGTCCTGTGGATAGAGTTGAATATCCCTACCCACCAACCATCACGATGGAAAATTCAACAGCCCTAGGTTGAATACAATAGGTCGAAAGGAGGCTCATCCTGTGAGGATTAGCATGTCATGGAAATAGGAAATTATATCCACAATTAACATTTCTTCCGGGCAAAGGATGGAGAGAAGTGAGAAGACAGGGATTCTGTACAGGGTGTTTAATCATGAGCTGTGTTGTTTCTCATGATATGACTCTCCAGTACAATTTGGAAACCGCTTCCACGTAAAAACCATTGAAAATAAAATTGTGGTTCATAGATTTTCATAGTACTAGTCGAGAATGAACGTTTTCCTGGGCTGCTTCTTTTTATCCAGTCAAACATTTTCCCATTCAAAACATAATTCTAGAGTGTGATGTCAGGGAATTGGCAAAATAGGAGCCTCCAAATAAATATTTTGCCTAATTAGCCATGGGCCAGTGTGTTTTTGTGGGAGCCTCAGTATCCAGTGATGAAGCCCCAACACCCTGATCCATTAAAAAGAAATCCAAGGACAGACACGTTGAAGAGAGTAGGAAGAACAGCTTCACCCTACCAATATCAAACTTCCCCCAAGGCTACACATATCAATGCCTAGATAGATGCACTAGGCCTGCAATTCCTCCCATGGGGGTTAGTGAGAGTGTGGTGAGCACCTGAATACCCAGTGGTGCTAGCCGCTGCCCAGGAATCTCACTGCTGTCTTGCCCAAACCCAGAACCCAGAGGCGAGGAGCATGGCTGAATAGTCTTGGGATAGCAAGGAGAAGGGGAAAGAGCAAGGGCTCACAGCAAACAGGGCACCAAGCTCAACAAAGGGCTGCAGTTCTTCTAACTGCCTCACAGACTGTACCCTACAAACCCCATAGGACCCATCACCTACAGAAGCCTCAATTTGCCCATGAGCACATCCAGCACTCCATGTTCCTGCCCCCCTGAGAACCGGCATTTCATGGACACCCCTGCAGAAGGTGCACTCATGCCTGAACAGATCATGCACATGTGCATAAAGAGAACTGGCACCACTCTGCTGGATGGTGAAAAGAGACATACCTTAAACACTTCAGGGTACTGAAATGGGGAAAGTAAACAGGAGGCTGTTTGTCAGCATGTGTCCTGGCTTTGTGCAATTGAGAAAAGGCGTGTATCATCCAAACACTTCCTTCCCAAGATGGAACAAGAGGGGCAGAGTAGGTGAATCCACAGAACAGTCCTCAGAGACACCCCAGTATCGCTAGCTTGGCTGAGTGGTGCAGGAGTTTAAAAAAAAAAACTTTGTTTGTGACATTTCATTATTAGTGTATAGAAATGCAACAAATTCCTGTATGTTAATCTTGGATCCTGAAAGTTTGCTGAATTCATTCATTAGTTCTAATAGTTTTGGGCTGGAGGCTTTAGAAATTTCTATACAAATATGTCATCTGCATAGGGTAATGGTTTTACATTTTCCCTTCCAGTGTGGGTAACTTTTATCTCTTTTTTCGTCTGATTGCTGTGGTTAGGACTTCCAATACTATGTTAAATATAACTGGTGAGAGTAGGCATCCTTGCCTTGCTCCTGAATTTAGTGGAAAGTCCTTCAGCTTTTCACCATTCACTATGATGTTCGCTGTGGGTTTGTCTTAAAAGCCCTTATCATGTTGCAACATGTTCCCTCTATACAGACTTTGTTGAGATTGTTGTCATGAATGGATGTTCAATTGTGTCAAAAGTTTTCCTGCGTCTATTGAGATAATCATGTGATTTTTATCTTTCAATTTGTTGCTGTGGTGTCTCACACTGATTGATTTGCAAATGTTGAATCATCCTTGTGACCCTGGAATAAATCCTAAGTGATTTATGGTGTATGGTCCTTTTGATGTATTGTTAGATTTGTTTTGCTAATATTTTGTCCAGGACCTCTTCATTTGTATTCATCAAAGATACTGCCCTCTCATTTCCTTTTTCTGTAGTGTCTTTGTCTGGCTTTGGTGTCAGGGTATTGGTGGCCTTGTTGCATTCTTATTTTATCATGTCTTTGAAATGCCATGTGTTATCATTTCAACAAAGCAACAACATATACAATTCATTTAACATGTTTGTCTTTCTAAGTCAGAAATGCAGTAGCAAACTGGAGGTAAGAACAAGTTATTAACTATTTTTATTAAGTATTAATTAAGTTTTACATTATTTTCTGTTTTTGAAATGCAGTTTATCACTTCAACATGTAAGCAACAAGAAAAAATAATTGTAAAAATTTTTTACTGAGTCTTTAAAATGTGTGTGTTATTATTTCAACAAGGAAACAATGTAAACATCATTCATTACTTTTACATTCTTGTTTCTTACTAAGTCTTTAAACTGCAATCTGTTTTCATTTCAACAAGGAAAATGCAATCTGTTTCCATTTCAACCAGGAAACACTATACACAAAATACTAATAATTTTTCCATTCTTTTCTGTTATCAGATCATTGACATTTTCTATGTTACCATTTCAACATATAAACAGTAGGAACAACCTATTAATTAACTTTATTTTCTATCAATTAGTCTTTGGAATGCAGTGTTTTATCACGTTGACATATAAACATATAAACAGGTAATTATAACATTTTTCTTACTAAGTCTTTGAAATACAATGCTATCATTTTAACACATAAGGATATAAAGAATTTAATTTACATTCTTTTACCTTTACTGTCTTTGATATGCAGTATGTTATCATTTCAACATGTAAACAATACATGTAAATTAGCAATTAGTTATTCTACATCCTTAGTTTCTTGCTAACTCGTGGATACACAGTGTGCATTCAACCCTAGTGTACATCACATTTGAGAGTAGCCAGATTTCTTGAGTTCAGAAGCCACATATGGTTTGTGTGCACCGTACTGAGCAGTGCAACTCTAGTGGAAGAGCTGAGGGAGCAAATACATATGCAACAATGTGTACCATGAAGGAAATACATATGGTACCTTAAGAAAAAGCGGCAGAAGAATAAATCTACTTAAATGGGGAAGTAAGAGAAAACCTAACTGAGGAGGTACTATTTAAGCCATGAACTGAGGCCTGAGCAGCTATCCAACAGCATTAAAAGGCCAATGTTATTTGAGCAGACTATGTAAGGGGAAAAAGTGAAAAGAATACTGTGTTATGGGATAATAAATAATTTCCCAAGTCCTCTAAGAAAGAGTAGAGAAACTGATAAATCATAGGAATGTCTACACTCTGAGTGAGATCAGGGACCTTATCTTTCTTAGCACCTGGAAAAGTACCTAAATCATAACAGATACTTGGTGAATGTGTGTGGAATAAGGAATAACTGAGCCAGGGATCTGAGACCTGGGAAATCAGGCAGCAGTATGCTGATGAGGTTACCAGTAGGTAGTGGGCATAGTTTGTTTGTTTCCTTTTAGTTGCATATAGTTTCTCATAAGCCACCTGAGGTAATCAGAAACACAAGAAGACTGCAGGTCCCTAGAGGGTAAAATTGTTCAACAACTACCACCTCTAGGAAGAGTTTCAATTGATCTGACTTGTGTCAAGTGCCCATAAAAGGTTAAGTGAACCAATCAGTGTGGATAAGGAAACGATATACCATGACTGGGTCAGCTTACGTCACATACTCAACACTGTGGTTAGTAACCAGAAGATGTAGAAGGCAGTGGGCAAGAGATCCAGAGGACCTTTCAAATTCCTCTGTTTCCTTTTAAAATTTCCTCTTTTATAAAGATCAGTTTACATATCCACTGTTCCTAACCCCAGTTTCCTAGAACATTAGAACTTTACATATGTGTCTCTACAAACTTGGGTTTCAGGCAAAAAAAAGAAAAAAGAAAAAATTGAACGCTTTCATGGCCACACATCAGTGTTGAAACACCTCCTTGTACTGTGGAAATCACTTTGAACAAGGGACCCATTTCATGTCGTTCCGCTGTGCCCCGTGCAGCATCGCCTGCAACTGAGCCTGAACTTCAGCAAGTTTTTGTCGGTCCAAACTGTCATGAAAATTCCCTTCCTCGTAGCAATGGAGAGGGACAGGATAAATCACATACTTCAGCTTCATCAAGGATGTCAAGTGCTGTAGAAGACTCTTGAGCACAGGCATCGTAATGGGATTGAAGACAAAGCTAAGGACACGGAGGTGGGTACAGTGGCTCAGGGCTGGAAGGATGGCAGACAGAGTAGAATCAGTTATCATACAATTGTTTATCTCCAGATGTTGCAGGGTGCTTGAGACCTTCTCCAGCAGAGCCTGGAAGGGCTCATATCCTTCTGAGAAGATCTCGTTGTTACTGAGACTCAGTTCCTTTAGGTGGGTGGCCTGGGAGCTCTCGGACAGGACAGTGATGTCTCTGTTAGAAAGGCTACAGTAAGGTAGATACAGTGTATCCAACTGACGTGGCACAACTCTATAGAGAGAAAAGAGTAAGGTTATTTCAGAAGAATGAGGGCAATGAGCCCCAAATTATAGGTACCTAAGGCTCTAGAATAAAGTACTGTGTTCACGGTTTGCAATAGGTGGTTAACAATGTGGACTTTGGGATCAGACTTTATAGATTTGTGACCTTGAGAAAGTTACTTTACAACTCTGAGGTACAGGGATTTAATCTTGAAAACGTGCACAGTAGTAATTATTATAAAGAACTGCGGGAAAGATTAAGTGAAGAAATTGCATGCACTTAGTATATATGACATAATCAGTGTTGCATCTGATTCACTTATTTGGCGAGGATGGGTCTGGGAAAGCAGCCAACTGAGGGTTTCCTTTGACTAGTTCCCAGATGACAAGCTCTCCATTCAGGGTCTAAGGCTTGGGGGAAATACAGGAGCAAAATTATCTGGCAGTGTTAACTATTGGGGCCCATCCATGGGCATGTGCATTAGTCCTATAGCTTAATGTTTCTCCATCTGAATGCTTCCCCTTCCTCTCCAGAGAGCTGTAAAGTCCAATAAGAGAAGGACTGAGTCTTTTTCACCAATATATTTACAGACTTATTATAGTGTCTGCCCACGGTCACTGAATGAATGAATGAATGTATGAGCACAGCTTCCTTTTCTAACCTCATCTGCTGCTCACCATAAGGTACCCCTCTCTCCCCCGGCTAGGTACAAACTCCCAGCAGTGCCTACACTGAGGTAAAAAGAGAAATGGGTTACAAGGAGCTTAGGAAGATCCAAGCATGGTCTCTTCTGTCTTAACAATGAGGTGTTCAAGGAGCACAGGTTCCTCCCCATCCCCTCACCTGAGAAGTCTGTGCAGTTTATTTGTGAGGCAGACGAAAGGCAAGCTGAGCTCCTGGAGGTTGTCTAGCCACCCAAGGCAGAGGAGAAAAGATATGAACTTCCTTCTCGGATAAGAGTTAAAGGGGATGTTACACAGAGTAAGGCTGTTCAGGTGGATCACCCGAGGCAAAATGGTGAGGACTTCACTCAGATCAGTCTCATCCATTTCCAGGTGATCAATGCACCCCAGATCAAGAAACTGCAGGATACTTTTGTGGGCAGACATTCTATCGATTTGCAAATCTCTGCAGCAGATGTGCAAGGACCCAAAGCCCTGCTGAATTTTACTACAAAGGAAAGAGAGGAATTGCTCTGTTCTCAAGGTACCATTGAGGGAAATATCCACTAGTAATTCCATGGGTTCCTGAGCTGACTGAGGCGCAGACCCAGAATTACCAATCCCGAGGCGCCTGACACTATGCTGAGCTTCTTCTATCTTAAGGATAGAGCGCTGAGAGTATTTGCATGACTTAAAACAGAAAGGGAATGTTGTCCGAATCTCAGAGCATATTGTCTTACAGTCCGGGTCACGCCTTAAATCTAGGATCCTCAGTCTGGGCCCCCTGTAAGGAAAGGAAGAGACAGAACACATGAGAGATAGCTGATTTTAATATAACCCAGCAAGATCAATGATGAGAAGCAGGGACAGTGCACTTTAACCCTGGTTTGCGCTTCACTGCCATTCACCAAGAAGTTCTTTCCACACAAATGCAGCGTCTTTCATCCTTTCCCCACCCCCTCCTTCACCTCCAGGCTTTCCCTGCCTCAATGCCCATATTCCACTTGTGTGTAATCGCACTCAAATCCATTCATAGTATCCTAAAGCACTTCTATTCTATAATCAACTCTATAAGGCAATAGAGTCCCGAAGGTGACCCCAAGTGCTGACCGACAGCTCTGCAAAGACTGCAGTATTCACCATTGGCTACTGTTGGGAGACGGTTAGGTATTCCCCTGCCCCAGGCTACAGCATACCCTCCTGCTGACTCCCTGTGTCTCCACTCATCATAGTCTTACCAAGAGGTTGAGTTCTGGGCAGGGAGCATCTGCAGACCATCAATCATGGCTTCCAAGATGGCATAGTATGACTTCTGTGTGTACAATGACCCAATATGGAGACAGCGAAAAGGCCAAACCCTCACCATTGCCGTTAGCATCGTCTTATGCCCACCCAAGAAGGCAGCGTTGAACAATGGAACAAAGAGGTCTCTTGGGATTTCGTCCAGGGCATGGATAGCTACAGGCTCATTATTCAGCAGACTCTTTGCAGCAAGCTCAAGGAGGGTGACTGTGGTCTTGTGGTCCATCTTCAAAAACCTGCTTCAGAGTGGAGAATATTTAGAAATCCTGAGAAGATATCTATAGTCATTTGTTTGCATCCAGGGTTAGCTATGGAAAAAATACTTATTGAATAAGTATGTGGTCAATCATAGGGCCAACTCAAGTGACTTCTACTATAGGAATAGAATGAAAATGGACCTGTGAGTAATTTAATTATATATGTGTATACACACGCATGCACGCCCACACACACACACACATTTACATGAGATAAAATGACATTAGAAATCAGAGGTACGTTAGCAGAAGACAATGCTTACCACCTAGCTGACTTCGTCAAATTATTTCCTCTTGAGGAGCTTCAAGATGGAGGAAGAGGAAGACGTGGAGATCACCTTCCTCCCCACAAATACATCAGAAATACGTGTACATGTAGAACAACTCCTACAGAACACTTACTGAACACTAGCAGAAGTCCTCAGACCTCCCAAAAGGCAAGAAACTCCCCAAGGGCCTGGGTAGGGTAAAAAAAAAGAAAAAACAGAGACAAAAGAATAGAGACAGAACCTGCACCAGTGGGAGGGAGCTGTGAAGGAGGAAAGGTTTCCACACATTAGGAAGCCCCTTCGTGGGCAGAGACTGCTGGTGGCGAGGGTGGGAGTTTCGGCTCCATGGAGGAGAGCGCAGCAACAGGGGTGCAGAGGAAAAAGTGGAGAGTTTCCCGCTCAGGGGGTTGGTGCTGACCAGCACTCACCAGCTTGAGAGGCTTGCCTGCTCACCCGCCGGAGCGGGCAGGTCTGGGAGCTAAGGCTCAGGCTTCGGAGTTCAGATCCCAGGGAGAGGACTGGGGGTGGCTGCATGAACACAGCCTGAAGGGGTCTTGTGCGCCATGGCTAGCTGAGAGGGACTCAGGGAAAATTTCTGGAGCTGCTGAAGAGACAATACACTTTTCCTTGACTCTTTGTTTCCTGGTGCACAAGGAGAGGGGTTTAGGAGCTCTGCTTAAAGGAGCTCCAGAGAAGGGAGCGAGGAAATAGTTAATCCAGTCCAGGAAGCACATAGAATCCCATACAGCATAAAACCAAGGAGAAACATGCCAAGACACATATTAATCAAACTATAAAAAATTAAATACAAAGAACAAATATTAAAAGCAGCAAGGGAAAAACGACAAGTAACACATAAGGGAATCCCCATAAGGTAAACAGCTATCTTCCAGCAGAAACTCTGCAAGCCAGAAGGGAGTGGCAGGACATATTTAAAGTGATGAAAGAGAAAAACCTACAACCAAGATTACTCTAACCAACAAGGATCTCATTCAGATTTGAAGGAGAAATTAAAAGCTTTACAGACAAGCAAAAGCTAAGAGAATTCAGCAGCACCAAACCGTCTTTACAACAAATGCTAAAGGAAGATCTCTAGGCAAGAAACACAAGAGAAGTAAAAGACCTAAAATAAAAAAAAAACCCAAAACAATTAACAAAATGGTAACAGGAACATACATATCGATAATTACCTTAAATGTAAATGGATTAAATGTGCCAACCAAGACATAGGTTGGCTGAATGGATACAAAAACAAGACCCGTATATATGCTGTCTACAAGAGACCCACTTCAGACCTGGGGACACATACAGACTGAAACTGAGGGGATGGAAAATGATATTCCATGCAAATGGAAATCAAAAGAAAACTGGAGTAGCAATTCTCATATCAGACAAAATAGACTTTAAAACAAAGACTATTACAGGAGACAAAGAAGGACAGTACATAATGATCAAGGGATCAATCCAAGAAGAAGATATAACAATTGTAAATATTAACGCACCCAACATAGGAGCACCTCACTACATAAGGCAAATACTAACAGCCATAAAAGGGGAAATTAACAGTAACCCAATCACATTAGAAGACTTCAACACCCCACTTTCACCAATGGAGAGATCACTCAAAATGAAAATAAATAAGGAAACACAAGCTTTAAATGATACATTAAACAAGATGGACTTAATTGATATTTACAGGACATCCCATCCAAAAACAACAGAATACACATTCTTCTCAAGTGCTCATGGAACATTCTCCAGGATAGATCATATCTTGGGTCACAAATCAAGCCTTGGTAAGTTTAAGAAAATTAAAATCGTATCAAGTATCTTTTCCGAACACAACACTATGAGACTAGATATCAATTACAGGAAAACATCTGTACGAAATACAAACACATGGAGGCTAAACAATACATTACTAAATAACCAAGAGGTCACTGAACAAATCAAAGAGGAAATCAAAAAATAGCTAGAAACAAATGACAATGAAAAGACGATGACCAAAAACCTATGCGATGCAGCAAAAGAAGTTCTAGGAGGGAAGCTTAGAGCAATACAATCCTACCTCAAGAAACAAGGAAGATCTCAAATAAACAACCTAACCTTACACATAAAGCAATGAGAGAAAGAAGAACAAAATACCCCACACACTTAGCAGAAGGAAATGAATCATAAAGATCAGATCAGAAATAAATGAAAAAGAAATGAAGGAAACGATAGCAAAGATCAATAAAACTAAAACCTGGTTCTTTGAGAAGATAAACAAAATTGATAAAACATTAGCCAGACTCATCAAGAAAAAAAGGGAGATGACTCAAATCAATAGAATTAGAAATGAAAAAGGAGAAGTAACAACTGACACTGCAGAAATACAAAGGATCATCAGATATTACTACAAGCGACTCTATGCCAATTAAATGGACAACCTGGAGGAAATGAACAAATTCATAGAAATGCACAACCTTCCCAGACTGAACCAGGAAGAAATAGAAAATATGAACAGACCAATCACAAGCACTGACATTGAAATGGTGATTAAAAATCTTCCAACAAACAGAAACCCAGGACCAGATGGCTTCACAGGTGAATTCTATCAAACATTTAGAGAAGAGCTAACACCTATCCTTCTCAAACTCTGTGAAAATATAGCAGTGGGAGGAACACTCCCACACTCATTCTACGAGGCCACCATCACTCTGATACCAAAACCAGACTAAGATGTCACAAAGAAAGAAAACTACAGGCCAATATCACTGAGGAACATAGATGCAAAAATCCTCAACAAAATCCTAGCAAACAGAATCCAACAGCACATTAAAATGATCATACATTATGACCAAGTGGAGTTTATCCCAGGAATGCTAGGATTCTTCAATATATGCAAATCAATCAACGTGATACACCATATTAAAAAACTGAAGGAGAAAACCCATATGATCCTCTCAGTACATGCAGAGAAAGCTTTTGACAAAATTCAACACCCATTTATGATAAAAACCCTCCAGAAAGCAGGCACATAGGGAAACTTCCTCAACATAATAAAGGCCATATCTGACAAATCCACAGCCAACATCGTCCTCAATGGTGAAAAAATGAAACCATTTCCACTAAGATCAGCAAATTGACAAGGTTGCCCACTCACGCGACTATTATTCAACATAGTTTTGGAATTTTTAGCCACAGCAATCAGAGAAGAAAAAGAAATAATAGGAATCCAAATTGGAAAAGAAGTAAATCTGTCACTGTTGGCAGATGACATGATACTATACATAGAGGATCCTAAAGATGCTACCAGAAAAGTACTAGAGCTAATCAAGGAATTTGGTTAAGTAGCAGGATACAAAATGAGTGCACAGAAACCTCTTGCATTCTTATACATTAATGATGAAAAATCTGAAAGAGAAATTAAGGAAACACTCCCATTTACCATTACCACAAAAAGAATAAAATATCTAGGAATAAACCTACCTAAGGAGACAAAAGACCTGTGTGCAGAAAATTACAAGACACTGATGAAAGAAATTAAAGATGATAGAAATAGATGGAGAGATATACCATGTTCTTGGATTGGAGGAATCAACACTGTGAAAATGGCTCTACTACCCAAAGCAATCTACAGATTCAATGTAATCCCTATCAAACTACCACTGGCATTTTTCACAGAACTACAACAAAAAATTTCACAATTTGTATCAAAACACAAAAGACCCCGAATAGCCAAAGCAGTCTTGAGAAAGAAACACAGAGCTGGAGGAATCAAGCTCCCTGACTTCAGACTATACTACAAAGCTACAGTAATCAAGACAGTATTTTACTGGGACAAAAAAAGAACTATAGATCAATGGAAGAGGATAGAAAGCCCAGAGATAGACCCACACACATACAGACACCTTATCTTCAATAAAGGAGGCAAGAATATACAGGGGAGGAAAGACAGCCTCTGCAATAAGTGGTGCTGTGAAAACTGGACAGCTACATGTAAGAGAATGAAATTAGAACACTCCCTAACACCATACACAAAAATAAACTCAAAATGGATTAAAGACCTAAATGTAAGGCCAGACACCATCAAACTCTTCGAGGAAAACAGAGGCAGAACACTCTATGACATACATCACAGTAAGATCCTTTTTGCCCACCTCCTAGAGAAATGGAAATAAAAACAAAGATAAACAAATGGGACCTAATGAAACTTCAAAGCTTTTGCACAGCAAAGGAAACCATAAACAAGATGAAAACACAACCCTCAGAATGCAAGAAAATATTTTCAAATGAAGCAACTGACAAAGGATTAAACTCCAAAACTTACAAGCAGCGCACGCAGCTCAATATCAAAAAAACAAACAACCCAATCCAATAATGGGCAGAAGACCTAAATAGACATTTTTCCAAAGAAGATATACCAATTGCCAACAAACACATGAAAGGATGCTCAACATCATTAATCCTTAGAGAAATTCAAATGAAAACTACAATGAGATATCATCTCACACCAGTCAGAATGGCCATCATCAAAAAATCTACAAACAATAAATGCTGGAGAGGGTGTGGAGCAAAGGGAACACTCTTGCACTGCTGGTGGGAATGTGAATTGGTACAGTCACTATGGAGAACAGTACGGAGGTTCCTTAAAAAACTAAAAATAGAATACCATACGACCCAGCAATCCCACTACTGGGCATATACCCTGAGAAAACCATAATTCCAAAAGAGTCATGGACCACAGTGTTCATTGCAGCTCTATTTACAATAGCCAGGACGTGGAAGCAACCTAAGTGTCCATCAACAGATGAATGGATAATGAAGATGTGGCACATATATACAATGGAATATTACTCAGCCATAAAAGGAATGAAACTGAGTTATCTGTAGTGAGGTGGATGGACCTAGAGACTGTCATACAGAGTGAAGTAAGTCAAAAAGAGATAAACAAATACCGTATGCTAACACATATATATGGAATCTAAAAAAAAATAAAAGAAAATGGTCAGAAGAAACTAGGGGCAAGATGGGAACAAAGATGCAGACCTACTAGACACTGGACTTGAGGATACAGGGAGGGGGAAGGGTAAGCTGGGACAAAGTGAGAGAGTGTGAAGGACTTATATGCACTACCAAACGTAAAATAGATCGCTAGTGGGAAGCAGCCGCATAGCACAGGGAGATCAGCTCGTTGCTTTGTGACCAAATAGAGGGGTGGGATAGGGAGGGTGGGAGCGAGGGAGATGCAAGAGGGAAGAGATATGGGGACATATGTGTACATATAACTGATTCACTTTGTTATAAGGCAGAAGCTGACACACCATTGTAAAGCAATTATACTCTAATAAAGATGTTAAAAAATCATTTTCTCCCAAAAGGATACAAACCAATAAGAAGGGAAATCTATATTTACACAAAAGCCACACCCTCATCATTACTTGAAAATGGAGAAGGCCAAAAATTCAAAAGAATTGTAAGTAAAAAAGAAAAATCTTGAATCCTGGCATAAGATTTGTCACACTCCCATTACCAGGCTTTGTGGAAAACAAAAGACAGACCAAGGAAAGCTGCCAAGAGAGAGGAAAGAAGATGGAAAAGGGATGAAAGCTCATCTAGAATGCCTAAGCCCAGAATAAATCTAAAAATACCAAAAAGGTGTCCTAGAATATGAAAGCCCGGACTACAGGGAACGTACTCCACAATCAGAGCTTATGAAGGGACAGGGATGATTTAAAGTGCAGTCTTTGAAAGATATAACTCTTAGGGAAGAATAAAGGCAAACAGTTAGGGAGAAGCACCCATCGGCACTTGGGTAATGATGGAGAAAAGAAACAAAAGGGGAAAATTAAGGATCTTGCAAGACATAAGAGAACCGCAAAATCAGAGCACTCAGGACTTCTCCCTTCATCACCAAAACAAACAAACAAAATAAAAAGGATCTGGTCTTTGCCATACTAACAAAAAATCACATTATTAAACTAGGAATCTTGTTGAAAAAAAACAATATCATACAGATGAAGAGAATGAAGGGAATTCCATACCAAACTTTGTAAAAAAAAAAAAAAGAGGGATGAGGAAACAAAAGTGCATATATATTAAACAACCATGAAGGAGAAAAAGACTGGAAGTCAACACTCCAAACAAAATTAATTACACTCAAGCAAGCATTGGAGGATAGGAAACCCACCTTAAACAGAATATTTTAAAAAATGAAAAGACAGTGACTGACTAAAAAGAAAGGCTGAAGCAAAGATTTTTTAACCAACTGGGGTGTCCCTTAAATATCACAGCCTATAGAAAAAGTTTTTCAACTTGCAGAAACTTAGGAAATTCTGCACCCCTCAGCCCTTCCTAAGGAATCTACTAGAGCAGGGGTCTGCAAACTGGCCCAATGATCCAAATCCAGCCCACTGCTTGATTTTGTAAATAAAGCTCTATTGGAACAAAGCCATGATCAATCATTTATGTATTGTTTATGAATGCTTTTGCACTACAGTAGCAAAGTTGAGTAGAGAGACAGTGACACTGTGACCCAGGAACTTACAATACTTCCTATACTTCTCTTTACAGAATGTTTGTCAAGTAATTTAAAACAGGAACTGGGATTGTGGTCCCACTGCGATGAGAAGGAAAACTTCACCAAATTACCTAATGGAGAGTATTTTACATACAATAGTAAAATCAAGGTGGAGGAAAGAGGAGAAGACTAATGTACAAAAGGTTTATGCTGTGAAAAAAGAACACAGAAACTGTGCAACTAAAAATGAGAGAAGGGAGAGAAGTAGAAGGAAATAGAACAAACATTTTATCATAATGCAGTAGGTGAGTGTTAAATGATACGGGAGGAAAAAATGCATAGGCCAGAGAGTAAAGTGTTAAGAAAACAGGTGGTTCAGAATGATTTTAAGAAAGCATTAAACGTGACCAAAAACATGTCTCAATGACAAAAGCCAAAACTCACAAAGAAGATATAACCCTTAGGAATATTTATGCACCAATAACAAACAAACACCTTTATAAACCAAAAATGAAAGGAGACGTAGATAAAATAATAACAGGAAACAGTAACAGTAGGAGATTTAATACACCAAACTCAGTCTAAGGCTGATCAAGTCATATAAAAAAAAGAGAAAGCTAATCAATAATGTTATATAGGGAATATATATTTGTCAAAATGGATCATAATTATCTCACAGAGATTAGATAATTGATTTCTATAAAGTAGAAAAAGTACAAACAATCCTCTCTAACCCCAAAGCAATAAAAGTTAGTAACAAAAATTGAAAACAGAAAGCCCTTTCCACCTGAACAAAATTTTTAAGGCTTCTCTTAAAAACTGTTGAACATAAGAGGAAATGCAAACTGAAGTTGTAAAGAAATTTTTTAAAGGAATGACTATGAAAAACTACATATCGGCATCTATGGGATACATTTAGCGCGGTGATCTGAGGCAAATTCACACAGGATGCACTTTTATGAGTAAAAATGGAAGAATGAAGATAAATTAATTAAAGTATGGCCTCAAAAAATGAAAAAAAACAACTAGGAAAAAAAGAACAACTAAAGAAAGCAAAATATAAAAGCAGAAATGAATGAGATACAAAATAGAAAAACGAAATCTTGTTTTTCAAAATGAACAAGCCCCTAGCTGGCTTGATGAAGGAAGAAAGGGAGAGATCACACATAGACAAAATAATAAATGACAAAGGAGAAATAATCATCGAAACAAAAAAAAAGAGATTACTTTGCCAACATCTATGCAAATAAACGTGAAAATCTATATGAAATAGGTAACTTCCTAGATAAATACAGATTACCAAAGTTCTGATTCTTGTGTTAGAAAGCTTAAATTAGGCAATTTTCAAAGAAGAAATAAAGTTATTACAGCAATACCCCCAAGAAGCACCTTGCTCAGATGGTTTTACAGGTGAATTCTAGTAAACCATCAAAGATCAAAAAGTACCAAAGCTCTATGAGTTATGTAAGAACATTAGAAAGGAAGGAAACTTCCCTAACTTCTTTTATGAAGCCAGTAGGATGCTAACAGGTAAAACGTAGATACCAAAATACTAAATAGAATATTAGCAAACATCCAACAGTACATTTAGAAACTAATATACTGTGATGAAGTGCAATTATTCCATTAATACAGGGCTGGTTCTATATTAGGAATTCCATTGATATCATTCACCATAGTAATATAATTAAGGACAAATATCATATGATTAAAACCACAGATGCCAAACAAATCTTTGGGAAACTTCAACACCCATTCAGTGTTAAGAAAAGAAAAACCTCAAGAAATGGGAAAGAGGGATGCATTCTTAACATGATAAAAGATATATAATTAATTCCTCATGCAAGTATTTTATTTAGTGGGGGACTACCAGAGGTTTTCCAATAAGGTCAGGAACAAGAAAAGTATGCCCATTATATCATTCCTGTTCAGTCTTCAACTACAAGCATTAGTCAGTTGACTAGAGAAATCAATTAGATTTATGAGAATGAATAACAAGCAGTAAAGCCACCTCTGTGTGCAGATGATATTACTGTACACCTGAAAAGCCCTATAGAAACAACGACAGATTAAGCAAAACAATAAGAGAGATCAGCAAGGTAGTAGGATATAAAGTTACATACAAAAGTCAATGGTCTTTGTGTACACTCACACACACACAGCTAGAGGACACTTTAGTAGAGAAAATTCCATATACAATAGCAAAAACAAACCTTAAATGCATAGAAATAAATTTAATGAGAGCATCTATGCAAGGAAAAATTTTAGACACTCCTGAACGACATAGAAGGAAATTTAAATAAGCACAAAGACATTGGTCAATGTTCTTGGATAGAATAACTCAACATTAAAAAGATGTCGGTTCTCCCTAAACTAATGTATAAATTTAATATAATCTCAAAAATATCAGCGAACGTTTTTACGTTGTAGATCAATGGATAGTAAAATTAATATTTTTTTAAATCATGCAAGAATAGCCAGGATATAAGTGAAAAAGAAAACCTATAAGTGGAGAGTAATGATACCAGGCATTAAAGCACGCTATAAAACCTCGGTAATTATAACACTGTGGTACTGGTACATGAATAGACAAATAGTCCAGTGAAACAGAATAGGAGACCCAGAAAAACAACCATAATATATGGAAATTTCAGTATATGATGAAAGGGCATTTAAAATCACTGAGGCAAAGATGGACGTTCAATAAATGATGCTGGAACAACTGAGACATTTGGGAAAAGAATCAGTGTAGATCCATATCACACACTATACACAAAAATAAACTGTAAATGGGTTAGGAATCTAAACAAATGAAACCATAACAAAATCTTTAAGAAAATATGGCAGGACCTTGCTTTAACCTCAGCATAGGGAAAGACTTTCTAACTGTGACTCAAATTTCCAGAGGCAATGAAAGAAAACAATGATCTGTGTGACTACAAAGGATTTTTTTAATGTACAGCAAACACATCATAACTAAATCAAAAGGCAATTGACAAATTGAGATAAAGTATTTGCAGCAAGCCTCCCGGACAAATGAATAATAGTCCAAGTATATACAGAACTCTGAAGTACGGAAGGACAAAAGGCTAATATTTCTACAGAAAAATGGGAAAAGATATGAGCAGATAATTCACAAAAAATATATAAAACAGTCCTCAAAATATAGAGTCAAACTTTCTCATAATTAGACAAATGCATACTAAGACAATGCCGAGATATCATTTCTCACCTACCACATCAACAAAGGTCACAAAAGTAGGGCAACATGTTCTGTTAGTGAGTCTGTGGGGAAACAGTCACAGTAGCTAGTGGGAATGAAAACCAGTACAACCCTTCTGGAGAGAAATTTGGAAATACCTAACAGAAATACACATGCACTTCACTTTTGGCCCAACAATACTACTGCTGGGAATAAAACTTGAAGATCCATTTCCACCAACACAAAAGTACTTATGCCTAAGGTTATTCACTGCAGCATTGTTTGTCATTGCAGAGTGTTGAAAACAAGTTAAATGCCCCTACATATGTCAGCGGAGTCCAATGCAGCTGTAAAAAACACAGAAACAGAAACAAAAACAAAAAAGCAATGAAGCCCTCTATGGCATAAAGAGTTTTTTTATGGAATGCTGCTAACTGAAAAAGGAAAAGTGCAAAGGAGCATTTTAAGGTGCCGTCCTTCATTTAATAAACAAGGGAATATAAGAAAACATATATGGATCAGTTCATTTGTGCAGAGTAAACACAGGAAAGATTAAACCAGAAACTAAAGAGATTGGTTATCTACAGGGGGAGTGTGGGAAATAAGTGGGGAACGGGAAGGGGTTAGAAGGCATGACGAAAGAGTGACACTTGTCTAATAGATGTTTCTGTGCAGCCCTGACTCTTTGAATCACAGTAATATTTCACATACCCCAGAATTAATTAAAAAATCAAAATCAACTAAGATGTGGGGAGGAGGCAAGCTCAAATACAAACACCAAAAAATTAACCTAACTATATGACAAGTGAATGTCTTAACCACAGCTGAAGAGGTGAGAAAGAAAATAGCTAAGCTAAGCAATGTGGGGAAATAGTACTTCTTTGATTGCATCCTCTGAGGCCTAAGGCATAAAGAACTGTACACAAACACAAGTTATCAAATCTGTTTCTAACAGGTGTATTGGGTAGCATTTCTGCAAGTACTTCATGTATATATCAGGAATGAACAAGTAAGTAAATATTGAAGATAAGGAGAGCCAGGTCACACAAAGAAGTTACAAACAAGGCTACAATGGATTAACATAAGAAGTATCAGTATGAGCTCCTGGCTTTCAATATCTATACATATAGGTAGAGAAACTGAGAAGTATCTGTAAACATGAGTATATGCATACAATATATTTCCTTCATTTGTGGATGGAGAGGGAGGACTTAGCAGCAATGAAACCGCAATAGCAATGAACACACACTGAGATATTGGTTTCTAAATGTCATTTTCCAAGGAAAGGAAGCTTGGCTCTTTGCAGAAGTGTTTTTTGTTTTTATTTCAGGGCCGTGGTGGGGACAAAAACACAAGATGAACAGGAATACCTTACAGTGTCAGCAAGGAAGTACACAAAAAAGGATCAGGTCTTGCTGAAAGAACACAGACCCCACCAAAAGAAGCTTGCAGTCACCAAAGCTGGAACAATTCAAGAAACTAAATAATGATATAATTTGATTATAAGTCACAATGTAACATAGTTATTCATGACTCAATACTGACATAAATAATTTGATTAGTTATTTGATTCAATAATTTGAAATAAAACAATTTTTATAAACAAGTTGAAAATCTATACATACATAAATGGGGGAGAAAAGACAGCTCTTCAGAATTCCAATGAACCAATGTAGTAGGAATAAGGAAATAGAAAGTCACCATTAAGTCATAATTGTTGTAGGCAAGATCAACAGATGGATTTTAAAAGTCGTGAATAACAGTCTGAGAAGAAATAGGATATTTTCATAGTCTGAAAGTATTTCCTACACGATATTTATTACTTACAAATAGGAAAACAGTACCATTACAATGGAGCCACACAGTTGTCCCCACCTTAATCAAGTGTTGCAAATGAATAGCATCATTAATACAACATATGGACATCATGTACCCCCACACATGATGCTTGGAGAAGGGAACAGAATCGCTTTTGCAGCGCCGTGGTATAAGACCTAAAATTAAGGCACAGTGACATGTATGCCTTGACATTTGGGGGAAAACCCAGAGGGTCTCAAATGGACTCACCACAAGTTCCCATTCCCCTTTTGTGCTCCCAGGAAGAAGGTCCCCTAGCCAAAGAACCAGCCTTATCATGGGAACTAGCCACAGTGCCTGCTCGCCCCTGACTATCAGGTTTCAGTTCCCTACCAGCTCACAGAAGTATTCAAACAAGCCAATCACATCCTCCCATGTGAACCAAGGGTCACCTCGTCCTCTTGCTACTACAGACTGTCCCCCACAGCCCCTGCTTGTTCACTCTCTTCCAGAGAATGACTCCTGTGGGGCTCTACCTGGCCAGTAGTGTCCTCCTCCCCAGGCTGTGAGTAAATGTTACTAATAAGCTGCTGTGGGTAGTATCTGTCCAGTGTCAGGTGTCGTGTGTTCAGCCACCGCCATAACACTAGGGTGGAAATTCCTCCATCATCAATGGGATGAAGGGGAGGAGAATAAAACCGGTATTGTTGCCAAAAATTTGTAATTTCAATCAAATCACAAGAATACATCAGAGAAACCCAAGTTGACATTCTATAAAATACCTGACCAGTATCTTCAAAAGCGTCAAGACTGGGAAACACCCAGAAAGCTTAAGGAACTGTCAGCCTGGAGGAGACTAAGAAGTGATGGCCAAATGCAATGTGGTATCCAGAATGGGATGCTGGAATAAAAAATGAGATTACTGGGACAAATGGTGAAATTCAAATAAAGTATGTAAATTAGTTAATAGTACTGCATCAATGTTAATTTCCTAATTTTGATAATTTTTCTATGGCTATATAAGATGTTAACATTAGGGAAAGCTGGGTGAAGGCTTTCTATACTGTTCGCAAAGTTTCTGTGAGCCTAAAATTATTTCAAAATAAAGAATTTTTTTAAAAGTTCAGTGGTTAAAGGAATGGTTATGGTATAAACGACACTGTTTAATAATCGTTTAACTAATTGAAATACGGTTGGGAGGATGGATAAATGCTCGTGCCACATCATCCAGCACAAAACTATTTCAAACTGCTTTAGAGAGCCCATTAAAATAAATGAAAGTGCAGTCATCTCCAAGATGTAGATGAGTATTTATCTGCTCTTCAGAAGATAACCATTTGAAGTATAAAAGCAATGAAATACCATATATATATATAGATAAGGAGAGACCAGAGAGAGATAGAGGTGGGGGAGGGGGGAGAGAGAGACAAACATTTCAATACTTACAATTTAAAGTCTGAGGTATCAAAACAAACCGCAAACAAAACTGAGGTGCAAAGGAGAAACACAATTTTTTTTTAACAAGCGGGAGGCTGATTGAGGGATTTCAAAGAGAGAGTGCGAAATGATTAGCCACACAACTGAAGCGAATCACAGCTGAGGAAAGAGGAACGCACGGCGCGTGGACAGGACAGTGGACCCAGCAATCCGTTCGACTGCCTTTCTTATTAACCCCCAAACCTTGATCCTGGGTAATTTAATTTAGGTCAATAGAGGCGTAATTTATAGAAAGAATGCTGTTGTAATTTACCTGATTGGAACAAGAGTTGGAAAAAATTTGAGCTGTCCAAGACCCCAGCAGTAGGAGCAGGTTCCTGCCTCTCCAGAGCTGGAAGCAGACAAGCCTCAGGGCTGCCGGCTTGGGCGTCTTAACCGCTCCCTCTCAAAGTTAAGCTCGCCGGAAAAGGACTTGGATTGGTGCAGCTCAGATCACGTGACCCCCTATCGCTCAATCTACACTGTACTGGGAGGCGGGGCCAGATTCGCGACCCCACCCAGAGGAACCGAGGGGAGAGATCCTTATGCGTGAGAGGGTCCTTCTCAGGCGCCAGCCCCACCCTCCTGCATCTCCTTGGCCCAGTGTCTTTCCTTGTGGCGTGGGCACCGCCTGGTCAGGGTTTCTGCCAGGCCGGCTCTCAAACCTAGAGAACTGACGTCGAACTTGATAGGCTACACAACAGAGGGTGTGAACTTAAAAACGAGTGGCGGGCTTCCCTGGTGGCGCAGTGGTTGAGAGTCCGCCTGCTGATGCATGGGACACGGGTTCGTGCCCCGGTCCAGGAAGATCCCACATGCCGTGGAGCGGCTGGGCCCGTGAGCCATGGCCGAGGAGCCTGTGCTCCGCAACGGGAGAGGCCACCACAGTGAGAGGCCCGTGTACCGCAAAAATAAATAAATAAATACATAAAATAAACATTAAAAAAGAATTGAAATCTCGCAGAGTGTGTTCCCTGGGCACGATGGAATCAAATTAGAAACCAGTAATAGAAAGCAAGAAGTAGAATCCCTAAACACTTGGAAATGGTGGTTGACACATCATTCCAGGTTATCATTCACACCCTTGTTATAGAAGAGCTGAAGTGAGGAAGATGTGCCTTCTGAGCTGAAAGGCATTTCAGGTTGGTCCAATAAAGAGCTCACTCTGGCTCTTTCAAACAGCCTATTGTTCAGGGCAAGGCTGGAGGGAGGGAGACAGTTCAGGAGGTTGTTACATCAGTGCCCCCTGACATTAAAGCTCCTAGTGCACTGGCAAAGTAAGTCCAGCCAGCTTGCTGGTTGTTAGTGGAATCGGTTTGGTGGCTCATTGGATTTGTCAAGCACAAGAGAGGTATTGGTGTGGTTGCTGGAAAGTCCTGAGAGAAGGCAAGATTCGGGTGCCTTCCTGGTATATATATGACTGCTGTCCAGTCTAACCCATGGACGCATACACCGCGGTTCTTTATCAGTCCTGCTCCACTGTTTTAAAATTTTCACCGCAGTTGTCCTCTCCTCCCTCCTCCTTCTCCTCCCTCTTTCTCCTCCTTGTCCTCCTCTTCCTCATCCTGCTCCTCCTCGATTCTTCCCCTGATAGTGCCATCTGTCGGATAAGGCTGTCCTCTCTGGACAGGCAGAAGAGTGTCCTTTCTGAGGTTTGTGGGATTGGTCCCTTAGGCCAGGTTGGCACTTTGCCTGCCCTACCATGCTGTTAGCCTAAGACATGGTAGTGGGTGGTAAGTGGACCACAGATGTGTCTGCAAACTTGTATTTTTGTTCCTCTTTTCAGAATACAGTGATGGTGGTAGACCGCCTCAAGGAAGAAAGAAAGGTTGGAGTTCTTTCCCAGGTAATTCTGGTGAGAGGAGCCCTCATTATGACCTTGTGGGAGTACTTCAAGGACAGCAGGAATATGAAGAATCTCAAGGACCCCTGTGAGTGTGCGATGGGAAGACTTGGTGGGAAAGGGCGGTGAAGGGATCAATCATCGGGCCCAGGGCGTGGCAGCCCCTGACCTTCGCTCGCTTGCCCTCCCCACATAGACCTGCGTGTTCAGCTGCTGAAGCACACAAAACGTGTCATTGTGCACACCCTCTGTGGGTTGCCCAAGACCCAGCATGACTTCAGCTCCTTCGTGGTGGACACGTGGTTCCAGATGGTGAGCGCCTGCTTCCTCCCTCGAGTGGGCCCAGGAAGCCGCAGGTGGGTAGTAGGTGCAGGTGGTGACTGGGCGCCTGGGCTCTTCCCTTTCAGGAAACGACACTCTGCTTCTGTGTCAACGGGATGTTCAAGGAAGGTGAGTGTGTGTACACCCCCTCCCCAGATGCCCCACTGCTCCGTCCCCCTGGACAGTCTCACTGCCAGAACCTCCCAGCTTCCTGGACCCCTTCACTTCCTTTCCCTTCCCTTCCTTATGCATCATTTCCCTTTTCTTCCCTTCCCTCCTGTCCCCGCCTCCGCTCCCCACCTCCCCTCCCCTCCCCTCCCCTCGCCTCTCCTCCCCTCCCCTTCCCCACTGTGTTCTGCTGCCCTCAGGCTTCCCACAGACACCTCAGGTTTGAGCTGTGTCTACACCTGTCTGCCCTGCACACACTGGGCATTGGGGACACGGGCTGTGGAGTCTGGTGGCTCTCATCCCAGATCCTTGCTCTGAGAGTTTGGGCCATTACTTAACCTCCCAGTTTCTTTATTTGAAAATGGGGTAGTAGTATCCACCTCTTGTGTGGCTGTGAAGACTGCATCCCGTGAACTTGTATAGTGGTTGTCTGGGACACTGTCACTGGGTGAAGACTGCTCCTATATTTGCCCTCCCCATTCCCGACACCTTGGCCCCCATGAACAACTGCCCTCTCAGCATGAGGGTCCAGTCACAGCCTGACTGAGGACCACCATGTGAGCATGTACAGCACATGCGGCTCTAAGGGGTACTGTGGTTTTTTTGCTGTTGAAGTGGAAGGAAGTTCTCAGAACTGTGTGCGTGCCTTCACCCGGACCTTCATCGCTACCCCTGCCAGCTACTGCAGGTGAGAGCCCTGTCGTGGGTGGGAATGCCTATCACAGCTTGGGCTCAGGGGTGTGGGAATGAGGTGGCGTAGACCTTAGGTTTGCTCAGTATTGTGGAAAGCCAGCAGGGAGATCCCAGGAGCAGTCTAGCCTAGTGGTTAAGAAGAGCATGGGCTCTGGAATCGGCCTATGGATTCTCTCCTTGACACAACAATCACTCGCTGTGTGACCTTGGTCAACTCACATGACCTCTCTGTGACTCAGTGTCTTCTTCCGAGAATGGGGATCTGACCATCCACTCCTTAGTCTGTGTGTCTATTTCTATAAATAAAATCCCCACCCACCGCCTCTCTCTCTCTCTCTCTCTCTCTCTCTCTCTCTCTCTCTCTCTCTAACTCTTTCTCTCTCTCTCTCTCTGCCCTCCTACTCCTCCAGGGTCTCCCATCATCCATATATGAGTCCATTTAATGGTGTTTTAAAAATCCCATAGATTTTCCCCACTCTTTTTTATTCTTTTTTTCCTCCTCTGGTTATATAACTTCAAATTACTTCTTTTTCAGTTCATAAATTCTTTCTACTTCTTGGTGAAGTCTGTTGTTATAGTTCTCTATTATATTTCTAAATTCATCCATTGTATTCTTCAGCTCCATCATTTCTCTTTGGCTCCTTTTTATGATTTCTAGCTCCTTGTTGACTTTTTCATTCTGTACAGGTATTGCTTTTCTGATTTCATTGAGTTGTCTTGCAGCTGGCTGGGCATATTTAAAACAATCATGTTGAATTCCTTCTCAGGCAAATCATGGACCTCCATTTCTATGGGGTCAGTTACTGGGAAATTATCTTGTTTCATTGGTGGGGAGTTGGACTTCCTAGATTTTTCCTGCCCCTGAAAATCTCGTGTTGGTGTCTTCACATTTAAGGAAGCAATCTCCTCCATCAGTCTTTACTGACTTTTTTCAGGAGAGAAACACCCGCAACACTCAGCCAAGCTAGGGATACTGGGGGGTCTCTGAGGCCTCTTCTGTGGATTCACCTGCTCTGCCCTTCTTGTTCCAACTTGTGAAGGATATGTTTGGATGATACACGACTTTTCTCAATTGCACAAAGCAGGACACATGCTGACAGCCTCCTGTTTATTTTCCCCATTTCGGTACCCTGAAGTGTTTAAGGTATGTCTGTTCTCACCATCCAGCAGAGTGGTGCCTGTCCTCTTTATGCACATGTGCATGATCTGTGGAGGCATGCGTGCACCTTCTGCAGGGGTGTCCATGGAATGCCGGTTCTCAGGGGGACAGGAACATGGAGTGCTGGATGTGCTCGTGCGCAAATTGAGGCTTCTGTAGGTGATGGGTCCTATGAGGTTTGTAGGGTACAGTCTGTGAGACAGTTAGAAGAACTGCAGCCCTTTGTTGAGCTTGGTGCCCTGTTTGCTGTGAGCCATTGCCCTTTCCCCTTCTCCTTTCTATTCCAAGACTATTCAGCCATGTTCATCGCCTCTGGGTTCTGGGTTTGGGCAAGAAAGAAGTGGCATTCCTGGGCAGCGGCTAGCACCACTGGGTATTCAGGTGCTCACCACACTCTCACTTTCCCCCATGGGAGGAATTGCAGGCCTAGTGCATCTATCTAGGCATTGATATGTGTAGCCTTGGGGGAAGTTTGATATTGGTAGGGTGAAGCTGTTCTTCCTACACTCTTCAACGTGTCTGTTCTTGGATTTCTTTTTAATGGATCAGGGTGTTGGGGCTTCATCACTGGATACTGAGGCTCCCACAAAAACACACTGGCCCATGGCTGATTAGGCAAAATGTTTATTTGGAGGCTCCTATTCTGCCAATTCCCTGACATCACACTCTAGAATTATGTTTTGAATGGAAAAATGTTTGAGTGGATACAAAGAAGCAGCTCAGGAAAACGTTCATTCTCGACTAGTACTATGAAAATCTATGAACCACAATTTTATTTTCAATGGTTTTCACGTGGAAGGGGCTTCCAAATTGTACTGGAGAGTCATATCATGACAAACGACACAGCTCATGAATAAACACCCTGTACAGAATCCCTATCTTCTCACTCGCCTCCATCCTTTGCCCGGAACAAATTTTAATTGTGAATATAATTTCCTATTTCCGTGACATGGTAATCCTCACAGGATGAGACTCTTTTCGACCTATTATATTCAAACTAGGGCTGTTGAATTTTCCATCGTGATGGTTGGTGGGGAGGGATATTCAACTCTACGCCACAGCAAAGTAACTGCAACCGTTTCTCTTCTTTCGAGGTGGATGGACCTAGAGTCTGTCATACAGTGTGAAGTAAGTCAGAAAGGGAAAAACAAATACCGTATGCTAACACATATATATGGAACCTAAGGGAAAATAAAAAGGTAACAAAGGACCTAGTGGTAAGATGGGAATAAAGACACAGACCTACTAGAGAATGGACTTGAAGATATGAGGTGGGGAAGGGTAAGCTGTGACAAAGTGAGAGAGTGGCATGGACATATACACACTACCAAACGTAAAAGAGATAGAAAGTGGGAAGCAGCTGCATAGCACAGGGAGATCAGCTCCGTGCTTTGTGACCGCCTAGAGGTGTGGGATAGGGAGGGTGGGACGGAGGGAAACGCAAGAGGGAGGAGATATGGGAACGTGTGTATATGTGGCTGGTTCACTTTCTTGTAGGGCAGAGGCTGGCACACCATGGTAAAGCAATTGTGCTCCAATAAAGATGTAAAAAAAAAAACCACTGACAATAATCTTACTTCCATATATCTTATTTCGTTTATAGTTTTCAGGTCTGTTCTTTGTTGTTTGGTTTTTGGATTTTTTTTTTTGTTGTTTTTTGGCATTATCTCTCTGAGGTGGGCTGAGGTTAATTCCAGCCATTTGACTATTTTCAGAAAATTCTGTTACTTTGTACAAACTAACTTAAGACAATCTGCCACACTACAGCAATAACTTGGTAAATCTATGCTTGGAGGAGTCATCTTCCATTCCATGGAGCTCAATTTCAGTCTCTGTTTCCCCAGGTAGCATCTGAATGACCCTAGACAAGCTCCAGCACCTCAGTAAGCCTCAGCAACCTTGGAAAGTTGGTGATTCTGATATCAGAGCCCCTTGTGAGGAATTCATGAAAGAATAGAGGCAATGTAGCAAGTACAGAGCCTGGCGTACAGCTAGCACACAGAGTTCTCTGGGTTTGCCGTACGAAGGAACACAATGTAGTGTAGCTGAACCAGAGTCTGGCATACAGAGCTCCCTGTGTTTGTAACCAGAAGTATCAAGGTCCCCTAAGCCTCCTGATCCCAGATGCCCTCCTCTGCAAGGGTGGTACAGTTGGAAAGAGTTCCCTGGGTGTTAGGCTGGTAGCAAACTCAGGGGGCAGTAATTACAGGAAGTTAAGTCTCCTCTGGCCCCCAGGGCTGTCCTCCTCTATGTCCTTGGGGAAGGGACTTCCTGTTAGGACTCCATCTTGTTTGTGTGGCTCTGACAAAGTGGTTTGGGGCTTGCACTCTCCTTCTTCGGCAGTCCTTCCTGATATTCTCCAAGCCTCCAGCTCCAGACCCACAGATTCTCTTCACGAGCAGCCTGTGAGGAGGGTGGTGACAGATCACTGCCTTCAGGCCACCCCATGGGTGAGTTGGTCAGCATGAGACCTTGTCCTCAGATCCCCACAGGGCAGGAGGGGTTCTGGGTTCCCTCCCTAACCCCAACCCACAGGACCCCCAGCAAGCTGACCCCCCTTTAGAGAAGGCAGGCAGAGGGCTCAGGCTCACTATTTCCCACTCTCTTGAGGAAATGGGCCAAGTGGGCTCTGACACACCCATCCTGATTCCATGTGGAAAACCTCCCCTCTTATGGAAATGGCCATGGCTGAGGTGAATTATTTCCCCTGGCTAAGGAAAAGGCAAAAGTCATGTGATCTTCTCAGGTCTAGGGTTTGGAGAGTAGGGAGGGTCATCTAGGTGGGGCGTGGGATTGTGTAAACTAATATTCCTTGGATTTATATGAGGTGGGGGAGGGACGGAAAACCCACCATTACCACTGAGTATTACATTAACTAGTCAGGGTAAATTGTATTAGTCCATAGAAGCTTACTGAGGCTTGCTTTGTTGCCCAGCATATGATCTATCCTGGAATGTTCGATGAGTAGTTCTTATGCGCATTGTTCTATGTCAATTAAATACATTTGTTAACTTAAGTAACATTTTGAAACCTTCTCCCTCTAGCTGAGATTTTGCCTGCCATTTTGTGCATCACTCAGTGAGCTGTGTAAAAATTTCCCACTGTGACTGTGAATTTGTCCATGCTCTATTTCTGTTAGATTTTGCTTTGCATATTTTGGCTCTATTTTAGGACATGCATACAAATTTAGAATTTTATATTAATATCTCCTTATTGCATTGAACCTGTTATCAAAAAGAAATCTCCTTCTTTCTCTAGTGATTCTTTTTTCTTTAAACTGTACCTTTACTTTTACTAATAGGGTTATACCAGCTCTCTGTAGGTTACTGTGGAAAAGGTATACATTTTGCCATTATTTTTTTATTTTAAAATTTCCTAGATGATTAAAATTTGCATGTGTCTCTTTTCAGGAGCATTTGATGGAGGGTTTCTTGTCCAGTCTGATAATAGCTGTCTTTCTATTTGGAATAATAATCTGAAATTTTTAATGTAAAAGTAGATGTAATTTGGTTTATACATACTATCTTACTGTATATTTATTTTTGTCTCTTCTAAGTTCTTTTTCCTTTCCTTTCCTTTGAAATGATTAACATTTTATAACTATTAAATTGTTACCTCATGTGGCTAGATAAACATTCTTTTGCCATTCTTGTAGTGTTTACCCTTCAGATTACAATGTACATTTTTGCCCTTTCAGTCTAGTGTTAATTAATTAGTTCTTTAGAACTCCTCAGACAATTAGGGGACCTTGAGACACTTTGATTCCATATACTCCCTCCAAATTTATTGTCATGCATTTTCATTGTCTATATATTTAAATCCCCAGAAGAAATTACTATCATTGTGTTATATAATCAACACTCATTTAAATTTGCCTACATATTCACAAATGTCATTAGTCTTTCTTTCCTGTATCTATGTGCCTCCACCTGGGAAGATATTTCTTCTGCCGAAGAAAGAGTCTATAATATTTCTTTTACTTTGAGTCTTCTGGTCACAAATTTTCTGAGTTTTTGTTACAGGATGAAGAAATGAATGCCTTTTTTTAAAGAATGTTTCTCTTTAAAGCTTACTTTTTCTCCTGTTAAAATAATACTGTTACACTGAGTTGATATCTTGTTACTTTTGGAAACCTCGAGAAAGATCTCTTCAAATACCACTTCTCCACTGTTCCCTCCCCTTCTTTCCGGGACTCCCATTAACCATGTGTTAGCTATGTTCACTGCATCACCTTTAATTATCTCCCCCTCGCTTTTGGTATTCTCCATGCTATGTCTCTCCAGGCTGCATTCTGGATCTTTTCATCGGACTTATCTTTCATATCTCTAATTATTTCGTCAGGCAGGGAGATCACCTTTGACCCTTGAACCACCACACCAGGCTAGATTTCAGGGTAGGTTTTATTGTGCCCCTAGAGCCGAGCAGACAAGAGAGAGTTAGAGGTGAAAAGCCACTTGTCCCAGGTCACATAACCTGAACCAAGCAGAGCAGGGACTAACATCACAGACTAAACCCTGGGTCCAGACCCTTTTGTCTGTGCTTGCTTTCTTCTTGGCTGTGAACACTCCCCACCTATCATTTCCTGAGAATTGGAACCACAGTGAAGTCTCTCAGCCTTTTTTTTTCTTCCTAACTATGATAATTTCCTATTTAGATTATAAAGTTGGTGGTATTTCTTCATTAGCTGTGATATTCACCCAGGAATTTTTCTGGTACTGAGACCATTGATGTGATATTCTCAATTTCAGGGTACAATAAGCAAGTAAACTCCTTACAAAGAAGAGCAAGATGCTGTCGTATTTACAGAAGGAGGTATAACAGCTGGTCTGAACAAGTCAGACCTGGTATTCATCCTTCATCCCAGCAACAACAAGATGGAGATCAAGCAGAAAGTGATGTTCACAAGGACAATGGAGTAAGATAGTAAGTGACCAGTCAGAATAGCTGAAGTGCACCAGCTAGTGGAACAAAATCATGTAGCTAAATATGTCACTCTTCTCTCTTAACCTGGAAGAGTGAGGAATGATGGGACCAGGTTAACGGTTGAGCAATCTTTATTGTAGCTCTGCTATCATTGGGGAAAATGTAGAGAGGACTTCCCAAGACTATACGGACCACTTTCTTCTCTCCACTTCCCCACAGTGCTCCCTATGCCCTTCCATCCTCTCATCGGAGAGGCAATTTTCAGGAACAAGACGAAACCCCTGTTAACAAGGAGACAGAGCAAAAGCCTCCAGAGAGAAGAATGGAGAGAAACAGGCAGGATGAGACCTTGGGGAGCTGGTTCAAGATCAGAGTGAGTGTGCTGGCTAAATGGACCTAACATGTAGAAGAAGATGACAGAGAGAGTCATGTTGGGCGCATGTAGAGATGCTGGGACTTTTCTCTCGTGGCAGTGGAGCTGGTAATCTGTCTTGTTATTACTAGGAGTTAACTTCCTAGATCATGTGAGGGCAGGTTCAGAGAAGCAATATAAAGGGAGCAGACTGACTGCAGGGAGCATGGGAGACGCTGTCTAAAACAAAGGAGGAAACTACTGCCAAGGAGATGGAGCAACTCCACACCAGAAGACGCAGTTTGGCTCAAGCTGAGTGTGGGAGGAGGTTGAGTCTCTGGGATCCTCGTCAGAGGGGCAGGCCAGGTCTGCCTTAGGTAGGATCTCTTAGAACTTTATAAAAGTAAGTACGTGTGAAAGATATGAAGTCGATTATTTCAGGAAAAGTATTTAAATGGAAAGAAAGGATATATAGGAAGTCCGTGTCTGGTGTAAAAGTTAGCGATAACAGATATTGTCCTGTCTTAAGAAATTACCTAAAGCCTGAAAAAAGGTCCTAAAGCAAGACACAGCTGGGTCTTATCTTAACCTTGGATTCCATTGTATCACTTTTCTTTCCCCAATTATTTCTTTGCCTCCTAGGTTCCCTTCAGTATTAAATATGATGAGAAGTGGCTGCTGAATTTGATTCACAAGCAATGCAGTGTCCCCTTCACCCCTGTCGAAGTAAGAGAGGACATTGAGGCCGATGAGAGGAAACGGGGTAGATGGCAGGCCCAGATGAGAAATGGCTCTGGTCTCATATTATGCTTCTCTTGTCACTCTCCCTACAGTTTCACTATGAGAAAATGGAGGCCCAGTTCTTCGTTCAGAATGCCAACATTGCCTCCGCACTGAAGAATGTCAATGGCAAGATTTACAATGAGGCTAATGAAAGGGTGTGTGTCAAGGGCATGAGCAGGGATAGCTGGGAGCCAGAGGGCAGGGCAGGGGCATGGTCTTGCTTGATCCCAGGGCTCAGATTTCCTGGAGCTTACCCAGCCCCTCTCGTGTTCTCAACAGATATCTATCTTTGTTGATCCCTGTGATGCACCCCACTCTGTGCTGAAGGAGCTGAGGTCAGAAAAGGTGGAGCAGATAAAGGTAATGCAGACTCAACACAACCTGTGCACTCACAGCCAGACCCACCTATTGCCCCCGATCACCACCTCAGACTCAGAGCCCCTGAACCCCATCCCTAACTCAGCAGCTGCCCGTGAAGGAACGATATGATGCCTCCTAGCAATCTCGTGACATCCAGAGAGTCCGCTCCGACCCTGGTATGGCTACAGCAGCAATTGTAGAGCAGGTGAGAGCATAGCAGTCTAGCTGGGAAGGACACTCAGGAATGGTAACTCGGGGAGGGGTTGGTGCTGGAGCTGTACCAGCCAGGAGCCTCTCAGCCCCCGATTCCCTCCTCCTGGCTTCCTGGAGACTTGATGACCCGTGATACTGGAATGGCGCAAAACCCTAGAAATGGCATGGCTGCCTCCCTGCAGATCCATCCAGGGAATATGCCCAAGATGAGGACCTTAGACCCAATGTTGGGGCTGGTGGTGATGTTGGGAGAGATAAGGTAGAAGAGGCAGATTGGTCTCAGGTATCCCCTGCTGGGGTCCTCACTCTAACTCTTTCCTCATTATAGCTTTTGGCCTTGGACCTGAGTGATAAGAAACCCTACCAGCTGCACGGCCTGTCCAACATTATGCCGAATGCTTCCAGCACCAAGAACTGGAACCTGTCCAACACTGAGGTGAGGTGTGGTACCCAGATCCGTCTTTGAAGGGAAGGTGGGAAGGCTCATGTGATGGTGACAGAGGAAGGGAAATGGATTTGTAGGAAAAGGAAGGGACTATGGGTGCACGGCCATCCTGGCTCAGTTTCTCTGGCCCATGTGGTTCCTCCTCATAATCACAGGTGAAGTCTGCAGGGGAGATGGACAAGGGTGAGCGGCTGGAACCAGAAGGGATGTGTGCAGAGAGAAACCCCCTGTGCACCACCTTTCCTGATAAGTCAACCAACATAAGGTCAGATGTATCCTCTGTTACCCGCTGGCAGCCTGAGCTACTCCCGAAAGTGCCCGTTTGCAAGGGGCAGCTGATGTGAACCTCAGGGAGGACTATAGACCCTATGCTCTCCTCTCTGCATCACAAAGTGGACAGAGTTTCAACCACAATCCATATGGGCCCCCAGCCCAACATGTGCATATTTTACATTCTTACCTGCTGTGTCTGAGCCATTCTGGGGCAGGTGAAGAGCTGCAAAAGGGGTGCCATTTCACATTTCCTCTCTCTTCTTCCATGACCCCCACCACGGGAGAGCTTCTTTCCCTTCCCTTTGTTTTCTCTCTCTCCCTTGTCTCTAGGCCCGTATGTCTCTGTCATCTCACCCCTCGTACCTTCACTCCCTTTCTGTCTTCATCCCCCTCCATCTCCCTCCCTGAGCCCCACCTCACTCACCTCCCTGCCCCAGCATCCTGGGCCACCCATGGGGGGAGTCCAGGTCTTGGTCCAGGTCTTGGCAGAGTGCAGGACCCTAAGTGAGGTGGCAGAGCCTCGGGCACACACCCCAATCCCTCTTCTCCCCACAGCCTTCAGCCGGGCCCTGGAGGAAGGAAGGGAGGGGAAGGAAGCCCTGCAGCATGAGTTTGAAATGCTGGTCATGGTGGCACTGGAGAAGGGAGTCCGTGCATTCTGCGGGGAGCTACCCAGGGGAAGGAGAGGATGGGAGGGAGGGAGGCGGGGAGGGAGGCAGGGCATGCTCTCCCTCTGTGCCAGTCGATGGGGGACGTGTTCAGGGCCCTGGAAGGCTGGGACACTGGGGTGTGGGTGTACTTGCTCCCATGAGGAAGAGGGTCACCTCCACAGTTTCGCTGACTTTTCTGTTTTGTCTTGATTTTGGCAGCTCCATCCTGGAATTGTTCCCCAAGTTACTAACCTTGGTAAGTGTATTCCTTGTTCACAGACTCCTCTAACTGGCACTGACAGCACCCACAAACTACTCTGAACCCCATTAGGTCTTGCCACAGTTACAGTTTTGAAACTGACCCTTAAACGTCCTGGGCGGAGGGGGATGGTACAGCCCCTGTGGGAACCTGACAGAGGCTCTGGATCTTCTTCAGCCATGTTCTTCACAGGCTTTGGGAAACCCACGGTGATGATCCAAACTGTAGTCCTGCCCATGGAATTTCCAGGGCCCTTTCACCCCTGACCTCTGACCCTCACCGTCTCTTGGGCCCATCCTTTTCCCTGATCATCCAACACCACCTCCTGGTCTGCACTGCTGACATCCTTTTCTCTTCCCCAGGATGGCCAGGAGACATCCCCACAGGCTAAGTGTGGTATTGAAGCCTGCAAGCGCTTACCAACCTGCAAGGTGAGGATGGAGGACTAAGCCGGGTTTTAAGTGGAGCATGAGAAGGGTGTGTCAGCCCTGGTCCTGAGGACTGTTTTGATTCCAGGGAAGCTACTTTGGATCTGATGAGCTGAAGAGCCTAGTCCTGCAATTCCTGAAGCAGTAAGTACCTCTTGGAAGCTGAGCAAGGGGAGGAGGGCTAGGACAGGTGAGGCCCCCTAAGCACAGGTCTGCTCAGGGGAGTTTTCAAGTCTCATTTGAGGTCCAGACCACAGAGATAGACTGTCTTCACTGCCCTCCCTTAGGTACTACTTGATCCATGACTATGGAGACCGACAGGTTCTCGCAGGGGCTTATCACGAGGAGGCCTGCTTCTCCCTGACCATTCCCTTCCACCCCGAGGACCCAGCCCCGTGAGTATCACAGCACAGGCTCTGCTCCTAGGCCGTGTGGCTCCCCAGCAGACACAGGCCAGCTCCTGCAAATACGCACCACCCACTGTTGCTCTTTGTCTCCTAGAAGCAGCTTGTGCGAGTACTTCAAGGACAGCAGGAATATGAAGAAGCGCAAGGACCCTTGTGAGTGTGCGATGGGAAGACTGGGTGGGAAAGGGCGGTGAAGGGGTCAATCATAGGGCCCAGGGCGTGGCAGCCCCTGACCTTCGCTCGCTTGCCCTCCCCTCACAGACCTGCGGGTTCAGCTGCTGAAGCACACAAAACGTGTCATTGTGCACACCCTCTGTGGGTTGCCCAAGACTCAACATGACTTCAGCTCCTTCATGGTGGACATTTGGTTCCAGATGGTGAGCGCCTGCTTCCTCCCTCGGGCGGGCCCAGGAAGCCATGGGTGGGTAGGAGGTGGAGGTGGTGACTGGGCGCCTGGGCTCTTCCCTTTCAGGAAACGATGCTCTGCTTCTCCGTCAGCGGGGTGTTCGAGGAAGGTAAGTGTGTGTAGACCCCCACCCCTGATGTCTCATTGCTGCCTCCCCCTGGCCAGGCTCACTCCCAGAACCACCTAGCTTCCCTGACCCCCTCCCCTCCCCTCCCCTCCCCCACTATGTTCTCCAGCCCTCAGGCTTCCCACAGACAACCCAGGTCTGAGCTGTGTCCATGTTTGTCTGCCCTGAACACCCTGGGCGTTGGGGACATAGGCTGTGGAGTTTGGTGCCTCTCATGCCAGATCCTTACTGTGAGAACTTGGGCCGCTATTGAACCTCTCAGTTTCCTCATTTGCACAATGGGGTAGAAGTATCCACCTCTTGGGCGGCTGTGAAGAATGCATCCCGTGAACTTGTGTAGTGGTTGTCAGCGGCCATGTCACTGGGCGCAGACTGCTCCTATAGCTGCCCTCCCCATTCGCGACACCCTGGCCCCCGTAAACAACTGCCCTCTTAGCATGAGTGTCCAGTCACTCCCTGACTGGGGACCGCCGTGTGAGCATGTACAGCACGTGCGGCTCTCAGGGGTACTGTTGTTTGTTTGCTGTTGAAGTGGAAGGAAGTTCTCAGGGCTGTGTGCGTGCCTTCATGCAGACCTTCATCGCTACCCCTGCCAGCTACTGCAGGTGAGAGCCCTGTCGTGGGTGGGAATACCCATCCTCGCCTGGGCTCAGGAGCGTGGGAATGTGGTGGCACAGACCTTAGGTTTACTCGGTATTGTGGAAAGCCAGCAGTGAGACCCCAGGAGCAGTCTAGCCTAGTGGTTAAGAAGAGTATGGGCTCTGGAATGGGCCTATGCATTCACTCCTTCCCCAACACTCACTCGCTGTGTCCTTGGTCAAGTCATATGACCTCTGTGTGGCTCAGTGTCTTCTTCTGAGAATGGGGATCAGAGTGTCCAGCCCTTGGGCTGTGGTAAAGGGTAAATGCGAAATTGCCCGTGGGTTGGGGATAAACCAATAAATCGAGTGAAGGTGGTAGACAGCCTCTCCAAAGGTGGGCTCTGTGGGGAGGGGCAGAGGTACCAGTCAAGGAACCTGGGAGACAGACACAGGAGGGACGTGGAAGGAATCTGGTTGCTGAGTGCCACTGGGAGCAGAGTCAGTATTGGGGGTGAGGGTGTCCATCCATCAGTTGTCTGGGGGTCCATTTTTCCTTCAGTCTGTGCATCGTGAATGACGAGCTGTTTGTGAGGGATGCCAACCCCAGTGAGGCCCAGCGGTGTTCTGCATCCCAGTGCCTACACCCACCTCCAGCTCCATGTATACCATCTCCCAGCTGCAGCAGGACATCATGGAGGCATCATCCACCCCATCTGAGATGAACCTCTAGTGGTCTCAGAAGTGAGTGCTGAGTTTGCATGGGGATATGAGGGAGCTGGGACGAGTAGAGGAGGGATTAATGGGAATTTTCAGGTCATTATTTTAAATCTATTTTTTCTTACAAATGTTTACTTGTGAAAAAGTCCCTAATTTCACACTAATACATTTCCATGTACTATAAAATATAGGTTTCCTATCTTATATACTGTTTTGAAACTTCTTTTATTATTAGTACCAGCATAGTTTCTTCTCAGTATATGTGAAGCTACATTACTCTTTCTAAGATCAATATATCAAACAATTGAATTCCTGGAAGCCATAAGCTACTATTGATAGCCGTTTACCTTTTCACCTCTTTTTCAGCATTACATGCAATGGCATCTGCTCATTCTGGTACATACATGTTGGTAAACTTGAAGGCTTGCTCTTGTAGCATAGATTTAGCAGTGAAGTTGTGTGGTCAAGTGTCTCCAGTTTGGTCCTAAGGGAGGTCATCTATCCTCCCCCACTACAGGTGCTTTCAGTACAATGACTAGACTATACCAGAACTAAACATTTCTTTACTCATCAAAAACTGAATTCTGAGAATTCAGAGATAAGACGAAATAGACCTCTAGGGTTTCAGGAAGGTGAAGGCGGGCAGAAGTCAGGTGCCCTGGGGTTGACACTCACGGCTGCTGGCTCTGCTGACATCCCAATTCTTTCTCTTTACTTTCTTCAGTCCAAGGGCAAAATTCCAGATGAGACCCTCATCCACTGACCTGGGATCTTGAGAACAAAACTCTGCAAATGAGCCTTTAGATGTCATTTTCATCCTCATCATATTTGTTACCTCTCTTCTCTTAACTGAAGCCATATCCATGACTTAGCTTGCAGTCCAGCTAATCACGAAGCCAAAGTTTACCATGTAGGCCTGCCCGTTGCTCTATATTTTTCCCACGCATGATCCTTGTGTATCTTTATATTAAAGAGTAACATTGCACATTATATGTTGTGTGTCTTGGATTGCTTTTCCCCTGACCGAACCATGAGTTAGTGGGGCCAGGACCAAAAGGTCCCATCTCCCGCATCATCCCTGGCAGTCTCTAGCATTTATATCTGACCTACACAGTGCTTGAAAATTATACAGTAACAACTCCATTCCTGGACTACCCTAAAATCCAAGCTTTGCCTCCTGATAACCTTCTCTCCACCACTTCAGTACTCACAAGTTGTGACCGTTCTGATGTTCACTTCTATAAACAAATATAATGGATTTAGCAAGTAAAGTACCATATTTACTCCAATAATTATGGGTTTCTTAATCATTTAACAGGTCTAAAACTTTGTTAACATTTTTATTAGGTTCTTAGGCTCTGTACCTAAGACTGTATTCCCCACAAATCCTGTGTTGTTTTTTTAACTTTTTAAATTTGAAATAATTATAGATTTACCAAAAGTTGCAAAAAAATGTGTAGAGAGGTCATGTATACCCATCACTCACCTTCTCCTAATGATAACACCTTGTATTACTTTAGTACAGTATCGAAACTAAGAAATGGACATTCGTACAATCCACTGAGTTTACCACAATTTTGCCATTTTACATGCACTCATTTATGTGTTAGAACACTTGTGTATAATACTTATATATATAATTCCATGCAAATTTACCAGCTGTGTAAGTGTTCTAACTATCACCACAAACAAGATAAAAAACTGTTTCATCACCACACGTTTCCCTCGTTAGCCTTTATAGCCACACCCACGTTCTTCCTGATCCCACATTCCTGAACTCTGTCAAACAGTAGTATAATTTCCTAAATGTCATAGAAATGGAATCCTATAGTACATTACCTGTAGGAATGGATTTCTTTCACTCAGCATATCTCTCCTGAGATCCATCCAAGTTGTAAGGTGTGTCTATCGTCTGTTCCTTTTTATTGCTGAATAGGATTCCATGGTGTGAATGTACCACAGTTTGTTTAGCCATTCCCCCATTGAAAGCCATCGGGGCTATTTCTCCTTTTTAACTATTGTGAGTAAAACTGTGATGAACTTCATGTAAAGGTTGTTGTGTAAACATAAATTTTCATTTCTCTGGGTAAATTGCCCGGAGTGCAACTGCTGTACCGTATGGTAATTGCATGTTTGGAAAAACCTGCCAAATTGTTTTCCAGACGGCCTGTACCATTTTGCATTCCCTTTGGCAATGTATGAGTGACTCAGTTTATCCAGTGTCACCTGCATTTGGTTTTGTCACTTTTTTTCAGCCATTTGGATAGGTGGGTTTAACATTTCATTGTGCTTTTAATTTGCATTTGCATGACGGCTAAAGATGTTGAATAGCTTTTCCTAAGCCTATTTGCCCTCTGTTCATGTCTTTCATCGATTTTATCATTGGATTAAGAGGCAAGAAGTTACCTCTAGAGAGCTGCCCTGGCTCTGGCTAACAGGCAGAGTAAGAGAATGTGAGGCCCCTCGAGACTCACTTTTCTTGACAGGGAGGGCAGAAGTGGGGCTGAAGCTATTAAATGTTCCTCAAATTAGGACTGAACTTGGATATGGAACAGGATTAAGAGGTGGGGGCATCTCTGGGTCCATCTGTGGAGATCTGGATAGGGCGGAAAAAGAAGGGGGATATGGGGGAGAGGAAGAACAGTGGAAGGAGGGAGATACGGCGGGATGCCTTCTAAATGATGCTGGATTCATCACTCTCAGCCTGCTCAATGGAGTGCACAAAACTATTCTCCTAGACATGTGGTTTTCAACTCTGGATATCCATTAGGATCCCCTCTAATGCTCAGATTCAACCAACTGAATCCGAGCCTCTAGGGATAAGCCCAGTCACCAGTATCTTCAAGGTTCACCTCAGTTGATTCTAATGAGCTGTCAAAATTGAAAACCTTATCTGATGGTGTATTAGTTTGCTATGGCTGCCATAACAAGATACCACAGGCTGAGTAGCTTAAACAACACAAATTTATTTCTCACATTTTAAAGGATGGAAGTCCAAGATCCAGGTGTCCACAGGTTTGGTTTCTTCTGAGACTCTCTTCTTGTCTTGCAAATGGCCTCCTTCTTAGTCCTTCTTCACATGGTTGTCCCTCTGTGCATAAACAACCTGGTATCTCTTTATGTGTCCTAAAGTCCTCTTATAAGGAAACCAATCATATTGGATTAGTGTCTACACTAACGGGCTCATTTTAATTTAATCACCTCTTTAAAGGCCCTATCTTCAAACACAGTCACATTCTGAGGTACTGGTGGTTAAAGCTTCAACATATGAATTTGAGTAGGACACAGTTCAGTCCACAACAGATGGTATGAGAAATACCTTGGTCTGAGAAATTCGTCTCCCTTTTAGCTACCTTCCTGGAACTACTATGCAACACTTCTGCCATCACCTCATTAGGTAGGAGTTGGTCATGTGACCATGCTTGCCTGCAAAGCAGGCTATAAATATGTTCTTTTACTGGAAACATTACTGTACCAAATAAATGTGGGATTCTTTTATTAAGAAACAAGGAGAATTGGTATAGAACACATGCTACACTTTCATACCCAAGGCAGCTAGAAGCACTACCTCAATTATCATGTCCTTTCTACCCAGTTTTCCAACCACAGATTTCATGGGTTCAAACCAAACTGCTGCTTCAGAGACACCTGAGGTCCCTCTCCCATCCCCCCAAATCCCATGTCCCAGACCATGCCTGAGTCCTCACAACTTAGCGTGCTTAATCTACGTCATTCACTCACTCATTCATTCATTCAAAAAATATTTATTGGTTACCAATGATATGTGAAGCACTGTGATAGGCACTGGAGATAAACCAGAGAACCTGACAGACAGGGTCATGGTTCTCATGGAGCTCACATTCTACAGGGGTTCATTCACTCAAGATTTAAAAGCCATTAAGAAAATAATATGGGAAAATGTGACAGAGAATGACTAGGGTGGGGAAGGCAAGGAAGGATTTTCTGAAGGCGTAACTTAGATTTAATATTCAAATAACAAGAAGTACACAGTCAGCAGTGGGAAGATATCGGAGCTGAGCCCTCGAGGCAGAGGGAAGAGCAAGACGAACGGCCCTAAGATATGGGCAAGCTTGGCAGTTTTAGGGAACAGCTTGTATGCCAGTGTGTATTGGGAGGACAGCGTTAGAAAATGAGGTGAGAATTGTAGGAGGGGCCCAATAACAGAAGGTCCTGTGGGCCATGGTAAGGACTCTGGCTTTTGATCTTATTATGATGGAGCCATTGGGTGCTTTCTGAAAGGAAGGGAAATTATTATTATAATCTACTTTATTAAAGCTCATTCTAAATGTTCCTTGGAGGACATACTGAACTAGAGCAACTGTAAGATCAAGAGACAAGATTAGGAGGCTACGACACACATGACAGTGAGAGGTTACAGTCTCGTAGACCACAGTCGTAGCAATGGAAGGGGTGAGATGGGGTTTGAAATGATATGTATCTTGGAAGTATGGAACTTGTTGATGAAGTCCACGTTTGTGGTAAGGGATAGAGAGGAAGTAAGTGTGTCTCTTGCAATGTGGATTTTGGCAGCTGGGTTAGGGCGGTTTTCTTCGATGGGGAAATGAACGGAGGACCAGCTTCGGTGCAATGCCAGGAAACTGACAGTTCTGTTTTGACCATGTCGTTTGTGGAGCCTATGAAAAATCTGGGTGTGGAGCATGTGGTTGGATGTATAAGTCAGGAGATCCTGAGAATATTTTTGGTTGTGGCAAAAAAAGAGAAAAACCCAAAACAAAACAAAAAAACAAGCATGCAGGCAAACAAATGAAAAACCCAACTGTACAGTTCAATCTGAAAATACAGGTTGTTTTCACATATGAGCATGACGCAGGTCTAGATTCTGGAAGGGATACAACGACATATTAAAAACCAACTTCACTGAGCTATAATTTATGTTCAACATAATGCATCCATCTTTTTTTTTTTTTTCTGTGCTGCGCGGCTTGCAGGATCTTAGTTCCCAAACCAGGGATTGAACCTGGGCCCAATGCAGTGAGAGTGCCAAGTCGTAACCACTGGACTTAGCTATAAGGCTAAGGCTCTGGCCTGCCAGGGGCTACTAAGTGTCAGAGAAGAAAGATGTATGTCTGGAATATAACTATCATTCACCCACCTATTCATTCATTCATGCACCTAGCGCATGTCAAGCTCTGTGCTAAGAAGGGAAGATAGGACCATGAAAAAATTCAGAGAATGTCTCTGTCTTCCTGAAGTTTAGGAGTCGAAATAGAGAACTGCAAGTGGCTCTGGTTGCTAAATAGTAAGGGAGGTTTTGGTGAGATAATTGGGCCCCCAAAAGGTCTAACCCCAGTGTACAGATGCAACTCTTCCCCTTCTGCATGTCTCATGGACAATGCTGTGGCATGACCTAGAATATAGAGCTGTTAGAATAGAATGAGTCTGAACATGCTGTGCATAAATGGCTGAGGAAACAGCTTTCCAAACCTTCCACCCAGCAAACAGCCCTGATGATGTGCAGAAGTAGATCTCAATTTCATTTAATTCTCACAGTTGGAGTTGTATGACTAATTATTTTGTCTCTGTGTCTAATTAATAAGCTGAGGTTAAGAAGGGTCAAGTATCTTGGAAGAAAACAACAGATCTACTGATAATAGGAAAGTGTTAGATTTTAAGCTGTGAGCTCTTAACTAGTGTGGATGACTAGTTCCCATCCTTTAGGTCCAGGCTGAGGTAGTAGCAATGCAAGTTTCCCAGTCAAAGGCCTGGGATTCATTGGCCATTAGAGAATTGTAGGAACTGGAGAAGCTACAGGAAAATGAAAGCCTAACATGCCATCCTCCTGCCTGCTCCGCATCATTGCTCCTGCCTCTGCTGTCTTGTTTTCTATGGTAACGTCATCTTAACATTAGGTTTTGTTATTGACTGAAGTGTGTTCTTCCAAAATTCATATCCTGAAGCCCTAATTACCAGTGCCTCAGAACGTGACTGGATTTGGAGATAGGGCCTTTAAAAGGGGATTAAGTTAATTTAAGGCTGTTAGGGGATACCTTAATCCCATCTGACTGGTGTGCTTATAAGAAGAGGAGTTTAGGACACACAGAGAGACAGCAGAAGTGTGTATACACAGAGGGACAACCACGTGAAAAAGAAGCAAGAAGATGGCCATCTTCAAGCCAAGGAGAGAGGCCTTAGAAGAAATCACCCCTGCTCACACCTTGATCTTGTACTTCCAGCCTCCAGAACTGTGAGAAACAAATTTCTGTTGTTAAGCCAGTTAGTCTGTGGTATGTTTGTTGTGGCAGTCTGAACAGTCTAATACAGACATTATGAACGTGTTTCAGTAGGTCATGCAGCAGGTAGAGTAGACTGTCAGAAAGGATGAAAATAAAGTGATGGTAAAAAATACCAATGATCAGTAAAACTGAAAGGAACGTGGTTAATTTGTATTACTATCAGGCAAAATAGACATCAAGCAATTGCAACAAAGAAGGTTGCTATCAAACCATAAAAGAAAATGTATTAAGATTATAAATTCTGAACTTACATTCACCTAATTACATATCTTCAAAACAATACAGCAGTAAGTAACAAAGTTACAAGTAACAGAAAGTAAAATCCACTTTTGTGTATACCATAAGGAAATATACTTGCTTATATAACTGAGAGCCCAGAGGTAGAGGAGACTTTAGGTTAGTTGATCCAGTGGCTCAAAGATATAAAGACTCAGGCCCAATCTTGAACCAATGACTGTGGCTAGGGACACAGGATTATTGCGTGAGATCTAGAGTAACTCTGGTCTCACCCTTGGAACTAGCAGTCAAATTCCCCCCAAACATGTGACTGTATGAGGGAGGAAATGCACTAATGAAAATCTGAGACCAGTTAGGAAGATGAGGAATGTATATTGCATAGGTAAACAAAAATGTCACCTTCAGGCACCATTTGAAAGCACAATTATCAATATGAGCATAATACCCACAGTACTCAAACTCAAATGGTTTTCAACTACTATGTCTTTCCAGGTAACAAATACTTCTATTCAGGAAATACCTACATTGAATTAGTGAATGGGTAGTTACAAAGCACTAGAGCTCTCACCCCTGCAGTAAATTTAGGAAGAACCACAAAGGCATCCATGGTAGCGTACTTGAATCTCATTTTCTTTCGCAAATTTTTGGCAAAGCTTTTTCTTTACTATCGTACTTTGATATTACTGTGTCAGGATAGTTTGACTACAAGGGAATGGATTCTTCATAGTTACAATTTTATCAAGTATTACCATTCTGTAAACATACAACACAGAGTTCATAAAGATATGAAAGATGAGAAGCAAGAAAATTGTCAACATTTATGATCAGCAACAATTTTCTTTAAAGAGCACCATTAAATTTCAATATGGAATATCTTTAAAAGCTTCAAGCTTTTAGAAGAAATTCAGTGTCATGCAAATTTAATAAAATTAAAGAACATCTTCTGTTAATGTACATATTTGTAAATATGTTAAAAGGAATATTCCTCTGGGAACACTAGCCCAAGAAACACCACAGCCCTGCCGCCTGGCATACCAGGACCCATCCCATATACCAACAGGCTGGCACCAGCTCTGGGACACATTGGGCCCCTCAACTAACTGCTCCTGGATGTGGCCCCACTCACCAGTGGGATGACGCCAGCTTTGGGACACCCCAGACCCCATACTCAGCCATGTCAGGAACTCGCCCCATACACCAGCAAACCGACACTAGCTTCAGGACTCCAAGGCCCTGCAGCCAGAGACACAGGAACCTGGCTCTGCCCACCAGCGAGCCAGCACTAGCTCCAGGACTCCCTGGGCCACAGCCGCCCCCACCAGCAGGCCAATACCAGTTCCAAGACACCTTGGACCCCTCAGCCAGCTGCCCTAGGATCCAGCCCCACTCAACAGTGGCCCAACACCAGCTTCTGGACACCCCCATACCCGGCAGCCAGCCATGTGGAACTGACCCTGCCCACCAGCAGGCTGACACTAGATACAGGACTTCTAACCCCAACACCACCTTCTGCAGAGCCTAGCACCACCCACCAGTGGGCCAGTGCTAAACCCGGGACTTCCTGGGGCACTGCAGCCAGCAGCCTCATGACCCAGCCTCACTCACCAGTGGCCACAAGCCTCTGCACAAGGCAGGGCCTGGCAGCCCACTGGACCAGGGGCCAGCCACACCTACCACACCACCCACAGTAGTGCGCCGGTCACAGCAGAAGGATACACGCAGCCCTAACAGGGACACCCTTAGAGCATATAGCTCTGGTGACCAGAGGGGAGAGCTCGGCTGGGACACACAGGACGTCTCCTACAAAAAGCCACTTCTGTGCAGTGGGGAAATGGAACCAACCTAGAGATACAGAGAAATAAAATAGCAAACTGGACAAAATGAGGCAACAGAGGAATCTATTGCAAACAAAGGAACACGATAAAACCCCAGAAGAAGAACAAAGTGAAGTGCAGATAGGCGATCTACCTGATAAAGAGTTCAGGGTAGGGCTTCCTTGGTGGCGCAGTAGTTGAGTGTCCGCCTGCCAATGCAGGGGACACAGGTTTGTGCCCCTTTCTAGGAAAATCCAACATGCCGCGGAGCGGCTGGGCCCGTGAGCCATGGCCACTGAGCCCGTGCATCCGGAGCCTGTGTTCCACAATGGGAGAGGCCACAAAAGTGAGAGGCCCATGTAACGCAAAAATAAATAAATAAATAAATAAAGAGTTCAGCGTAATGATCATAAAGATGTTCAAAAAACTCAGGAGAAGATTGGATGAAGAGAGTGAGAAGTTTTTAACAAAGATTTCGAAAATATGAGGAAGAACCACACAGAGAAGAACACTATCGGAAATGAAAAATGCACTACATGGAATCAACAGTAAATGAAATGATGCAGAGGAATGGACGAGCAAGCTGGAAGATGGTGTAGAAGAAATAACTGAAGCAGAATAGAAGAAAGAAAAAAGAGAAAAAGAAATAGGGCAGTTTAAGAGACCTCTGGGACAACAGCAAGTGTACTAACATTTGCATTATAGGGGTCTGAGAAGGAGAAGAGAAAGAGAAAGAGAAAGGGGCAGAGAACATATGTGAAGACACGATAGCTGAAAACATCCCTAACCTGGGAAAGGAAAGAGATATCCAGGTTTAGTAAGCACAGAGAGTCCCAAACAGGGTCAAGCCAAAGGAGACCACACCAAGACACACTGGAGTTAGAATGGCAAAAATTAAAGATAAAGAGAGAATATTAAAAGCAGCGAGGGAAAAGCAACAAATACCATACAGGGGAACTCCCATAAGGCTATCAGGGCAACTGGAATGAATCCAGCTGGATCACGGTGTATGATCCTGTTTAATGTAGCGTTGGATTCGGTTTGCTAATATGTGGTTGAGGATTTTTGCATCTATATTCTTCACAGACATTGGCCTGTAATTATCTTTCTTGGTAGTGTCTTTGTCTGCTTTTGGTATCAGGGTGATGGTGGCTTCATAGAATGAATTTGGGACTGTTCCCTCCTCTTCAACCTTTTGGGAGAGTTTGAGAAGTATAGGTATAAGTTATATGTATGTTTGGAGAATTCACTGGTGAAGCTGTCTGGTACTGGACGTTTGTTTGCAGGGAGGTTTTTTTTGTTTTGTTTTAATTACAGATTCTATTTCACTTCTAGTGATTGGTCTGTTCAAATTATCTGTTTCTTCTTGACTCAGATTTGGCAGGCTGTTTATTTCTAGGAACTTGTCCATTTCTTCTTGGTTGTCTAATTCGTTGGCATATAACTGTTCATAGTATTCTCTTATGTGTTTTGGTTTTTGTGGGTTTATTTTTTTTGTATTTTTGTGGTATTAGTTCTTGCTTCAGTTTCATTTCTTATTTTGTTTATTTGGGCCTTTTCTCTTTTCTTCTTGGTGAGCCTGGCTAGAAGTTTGTCGATTTTGTTTGTCTTTTCAAAAATCTAGCCCTTGGTTTTATTGATCTTTTCTATTTTTATCTCTATTTTAATTCTTGCCCTCTGATCTTTCCCAAAGAACTGACTTTGGGAATTTTTTGGTTCTTCTTCTTTGAATTCTTTTTCTCTTTTTGTTTATTTGAGATTTTTCTTGTTCCTTGAGGAAGGCCTGAATCACTATGTACTTCCCTCTGAGAACTGCTTTTGCTGCATCACATAGAGTTTGGAAGGTTGTGTTTTCATTGTCATTTGTCTTGAGGTATTTCCTGATTTCTTCTTTGATTTCATCATTGACCCACTGGTTTTTTGGTAGCATGTTGTTCAGCCTCCATGTATTCGTTCTTTTCCCACTTTTCTTTCTGTGGTTGATTTCTAGTTTTATAATATTGTGGGAATCAATGATGCTTGAAGTCATTTTACCCTCTTAAATGTGTTGAGGTTTGTTTTCTGTCCTAGTATGTGGCCTCTCCTACAGAACGTGCCTTGCACGCTTGAAAAGAATGTGTATTCTGTTTATTTGGGGGATGTAGTGTCCTGTAGATATAAATTAAGTCCAAGTGGTCTATTGTATCATTTAGGGCCTCTGTTGCCGTATTGATTTTCTGTCTGGAAGATGTGTCCATTGATGTCAGTGAGGTGTTAAAGTCTCCTAGTATTAGAGTATCCCTGTTAATTTCTCCCTTTATGTCTGTAACTATTTTCTTTATATATTTAGGTGCTCCTATATTGGGTGTATATACGCTAACAAGTGTAATATCCTCTTCTTTATTGATCCCTTTATCGTTATATAATGTCCTTCTTTGTCTTTATGGACTTTAAGTCTATTTTGTCTGATATGTGTATTGCTAACCCCGCTTTCTTGTTGTTTCCATTTGCATGAAATAGCTTTCCATCTCCTCACTTTCAATCTGTCTGTGTCTTGTGCCCTGAAGTGAGTCTCTTATAGGCAGCATATTGTAGGTTCTTGGGGTTTTTTTTTAATTCATTCAGCCACTCTGTCTTTTGATGGGACCATGTAGTCCACTGATATTTAAAGTAATTATTGATAAGTATGAACTTACTGCCATTTTAAACCTTGTTTTCCATTTGACTTTGTAGTTCTCTATATCTTTCACTTTGCCATTTTAATTATGCTATGTCTTGCTGTCACTCTATTTGGGTTCTTCTTGTGTGGGACCCTCTGTGCTTCCTGTATCTGGATATCGGTTTTCTTCTTTAGGTTTGGGAAGTTTTCAGCCATAATTTCTTCAAATACATTTTCTATCCCCTTACCTCTCTTCTCTTCTTCTGGTACCCCTATTATGAATATGACTGTGCACATTATGCATATGATTATTTATATTATGCATGCTGTATATTATCCTATAGATGTCATATGTTTTCTTCATTTTTAAAATTTATCTTTCTGTCTGCTGTTCTGATGTGGTGATTTCCATTATTCTATCTTCCAGATCACTTATTTATTCTTCTGCTTTGGTTAGTCTGCTATTTATTGCTTTTAATTTGCTTTTTATCTCAGCAATTGAACTGTCTAGTTTTGATTGATTTCTTTATAGTTTCTACTTCTTTGTTGCAGTGATCTGCATTTCTATCAATAATCTTCCTTAATTTCTTTAGCCTTTTTCTTACCTCCTTTCTGAATCTGGGGTCTAGTAGACTGGTGAGGTCTCTTTCATTATTTGTCCCTTCAGGAGATTTCTCTTGTTCTTTTCATTGGGATGGGTTCCTCTGTTTTTCATTCTACTTAACTTTCTTCGTTTCTGTATTTAGGACAGGCATGAATCTACTGTGTTCCTGAAGGGGTTTTTTTAGGTTGGAGGATCCCGGTGTAGACGGCATGAGTTCAATATTTAAGGTGCAAGGGCTGGTTATGGTGTGGTGCTTGCCACGTATTTCCTTAAAGTGGGCTGGCCCTTGTTCCCTTGATACGGGGTGTGTTTGAATTTGTATTGACCAGAGCCTGCATTGCTTGTTGGCTCGGGCCTCCTGTTTGCTCTATGGCTGTCACAGCCCTGTTGGGGCTGGGGTCTGCTTCCCAGCTGTTGGAGTAGAAGCACTAAGGTCAGGTTCAGTCACGTTCCACTGCCCCTGAGCACAAGCCCTGATGCAAAGGAGGTGACCACTGAAGCTAATGAGGCCCGTGTGGTCACCACAAACCTATGTGCCTCCAGTGCAGGCATCCATGGTTCTGCCCAGAAGCAGCCCAAGGTTGCATCCCTTTCTCTGTTGTGTTCACCCCAGACCTAGTGCTGGGATGTGGTGTGGAGTAGGCTGGTGCTGGGGGCCGTGGCCCTGTGGCTACAGGAATTGAGGTGGTTGTGCCGCTGCCTGGAACCTGGGCTGCCTCTGTGTCAGACCTCTCCCAGGACCTGTCAGCTCCAGATCTGGCACCAAGCTATGGTGTAGAGTGAGCGGGGCCAGTGTGCTCCCACCGTGAAATGAACGGCTGCATACTCCTGCCCAGAGCCCGTCCAACCGAGATGCAGTGCCCAGCTGCTGTGCCTTTCGTGGTGCCATCTGGTGCATGTGCTGTCAAAGTCCACCATGGCCAGACCTGACCCCACTGTGTGCACACTGACAATGGGCACTGTGGCAGGACCTGCCCCCACTATGTGCGGGCTGACAATGGGATCCTTGGTTTTGCCCAGATCATACCCCAGGTCCTCCGGGCTGTCTCCACACATCTAGATCAAGTCCTCTCCCTGGACCTGTCTACCTAAGATTCAATGCTCAGTTGCTGTGTACATCTGTGGCCCCACCACCTTGTGTGTGCTTTGGATTGGGAAGTGCAGCAAGGCAGCAGCTGCTAGTGCCAGTCTCTCTATGCCCTGAATGTTAGCAAGCCAGCATGCATGCATTCCTTGTGAGTAGAATTTAGGCTTTTCCAGCCCCTCCATCTATCCCAGTGGCTTTTCCAGCAGGCAAAGGGGCTCCCCGGGGCAATGGTCTGCCAATGTGTACCTTTCCTCCTTTACAGATCTCCCCCAGGGGGGCCAGGACCATCCTCATGTCTTTAAAATTTTTTTCTGTCCTTCCTGGATATGTAGAGATATTCCTTGCAGCTTTGGTTGTGTAGGAGATCTTCTGCCAGTTTCCAGTTGATTTTCTGTGAGAACTGCCTCACATGTAGGGGTATTTTTAATATGTTTGTGGGGAGAGGTGAGCTCCACATACTTCTACTCCACCATCTTGATCCCCCTCCCTATTTGGGAAACTTTGAATTGCATCAACGTGTCCCATATAAAAACAGAAACACTAGACTAAATTAGAGTTTTAGAATCCAGTGATAGTTAACCATTGCAAGTGCCTCTCAGTTTTTAGAGAGCACAGGATATGCCAGGTTTTTCCAGATTTTCTGGGGAAAAAAAGATAGAGCATCATGTACATTTTAGATTATCTTTGGACCCAAATGGGCTACATGAAGTAAATAATTAAAACATCATCTGCTGATGTTACGGAAATACAGAATTCATTGATATAACTTAGTCTTCAAAGCCTGCTTTTATTCTAAAGAAAACTGGCAAATGTCACTCCTTTACATCATATGGGAACATATCCACCAGCAGTAGATGGCAGTGTGATATCATAACAAGAAAACAATGTGGCTGTTTACGTAAAAACCCATCTCACAATACTTTCAAAGACTATAGTTAGAATTATTTGGGGGGTGTGGCAAAAAAACTAGTTACAATGAGTGGATAACCAGAGGCACGCTAGGACCACTTCAATTCTCCCTAATAATTTTTAAAGCCTTGAAACACACTTATTTAATTTTGAAATGGTCTTCACGTGGATGGGATTTTCAAACTGTGCCAGAGAATCATACCATCACAAATGACATAGTTTATGAGCAAAAAGCATGTAAGGAATCCCTGCCTTCTCGCCCCTTTCCATCCTTTGCCCTCAAAAGAAGTTTTCATTTTTCTGTAATTTTCTGTTTCCACCCTGTGGTAGTCCCCAGGAATGAGCTCATCACCTACAGCTGTGAAAATTTACACTGTGCTGGGGGAAGGGAGCACACTGAGTACTCTGACAGGGAGCATTATCTACAATTCATTCTCTTCTTTCCCATTGCTTGACACTGACAGTAAAGTTACATCTAGTTAACTAAGAAGGTTCTTAAAGGAACAAAGAAAAACATGTTTCGATTACCATTTCTATAAATGTACAGCAATATCTGATAAGTTCTCTTGGATAATGGTACCAGATTAAGTCAATTTTCCTTTCTGAAAGTAAATTCACATAGGACCTCTACTTGAGTTGTATATATTTGTGTTTGAACCAAAAGCATTTGAGAATTTGTGTTTAATTTAGCAGCATCACAAATGTCTGCTATTCTCCTTTCCCATTTCTCTGTGTTAAACAAAGTCACTAGCACTGACCTCCAAAACGTCCACCCCAAAACAGAAATATAAAAGAAGTAAAAGTTGTTCCCAGTAAACCTTGCCCAACAGCATTCAAGAAGAATAGCTTATCAGCCTGCCTCACCTAAACAGACACAGCACCTGATACATGCAGTGCCAAAGCTGCCTAGCTCACATAAGCTGTGTTCATATAGGGGTTTATCCATAGCCTTAGCGTCCCTTCCCCAATGTATGTAAGGAAGATCTGACAGGCACCCACTGGTGTAACTAAATATATTTTTTAATCCTAAAATAGCTCCTGGTAATCATCTCAGGGCAAGAATAAATGATACGACCATTAGTTCTCACAGGAGAATATCTGACCCTTCCCAAGAAAAGTTATAATTAGAACTCCAGGGTTTGCCTTTTGGTGAAAGAAGTTGACCTCAATCACCTTTAGTGGATTTGTCCATCACAGAAGCTACAGTTGGGACAGACATCAGGTCTTGATGGCGGATTCCATCCAGTGATTGTATACAGATGCTTCCTAAATCCATCTTGAGGTTTCATAACAGGCTCTATTGTAAACACGTGGCTCCATTTTCATTCCATGCATTTACATGTGTCCCATAAATAATTTACCAAAATTATCTAAGTAACACCAATGTGCCCAAACAGAGTCACTCCCAAAAATCACTACTTCATTCAATAGGCTTAGAACTACAAACAGTCTGTTATCCTTGGTAGTATATTCAAATTTAACCATGGTGCAAAATTTGGTCTGTTGTATTTTCTTCAGGTTATTTATGTAGCCATGCCACGTTGCAGGGTGCCAGCAAAATAATACCACTGCTTGTATAGCATTAAGTTTGCCTAAGCCAGCAAACGGGAAAGATCACATCAAACCTCTTTTGGATATACACACAGATCTTCAGTTTTCCACACAAATCAGCAAAAGAGGTGTTTGTAAAACTGCAATTAAAAAAAACCCGAAAACTCTATTGTATATTCTCCTTTCCCTTTCTCTGTCCTTTCTAGGAAGATGCAAACAAAATATAAGTGCAGTGATATCTAATTCAGATTCTGCTCACATTTAACTTTTGGAATTCCGTAAAGAGGCATAAAGTCTGCAATATTTCTCTTTGGAGAAAAAGAGCCATAAAGTCTGCAATATTTATCTTTAGAGTGTTTAAAAATAAAAGAAGGAAATGTTTTCAACTAATGTCTAGCATTTTATACCACCTTTTATATACACATGTACTTCACTTATTAAGGATAAGTTTATATTTATACCTTAAAATGAATCCGAGGGCCTTAACTGGCTTCAGCTTTGATTAGTTCTAATTACTGGTAGTACTGGAAATTATTTAAATGGCACTTTAAAGAGGTCCTCTATGATCTCAACTTTTCAGTAACTGCGGATGGATTTCCAGTTCGTCAGAATAAGGAAGACTGATTTATTCTTAATTTTCTTTGGAGACTCTTGTGGGTGATCCAAACACAAAGTCTGGAGCCAGGGTGCCTGGGAGTAAATCCTGGTTTGGCACCTATAGGTTCAGTTACCTCTTAGGTAAGTGACTTAACACATCTGTGCTTCCACTTTCTCATCTGTGAAAACTCGAATAATAATCATAGTACCTAGTTTATAGAATTGCCACTATTAAAGGAGTTGACGTTTTAAAGTGCCTGACACATAGTAATCATTATATACATATTTTTTTCAAATTAACAGCTAAAATTCACTTACTGAGTTTGCTTTAATTTCTCTTAGACTTGCATGAAATTACGGCAACAGAGCTTACCTTTACCCACCGCTTAGGTTTTTGAAGTAGTCCCTAAAATATGGCAATTGTTATGGATTTAGGGAGGACCTAGTCCATTGCTATGTGTTAATTTATGTGTTAAATTTCACGTGTTATTAGGAAAAATAATTAACACATGAAAGAAGCACATTAGCACATTAAAAAGGGGTTGGGGCAGGTGAAGCCAGCTTGTGTTCTGAGGAAGATCATCCGGAGGCACCACCATCAAAGGGAAGCCCAGGAATGTGGGCAATCTCAGATCTCCAGCTCTCATGAAGAGAACGGGCTCCTGAAACACACAGCCGGGAGAACCCTACTGTCACTATGCTACACTCAGGAGGCTGACGCAGCTTTTGAGCACCGTGGGCTCCTATGGCTATGTTCACGCGGATGCGGCCATCAAGTGGCAGGCCCAGACAGTTATGTGGAAGGCCCAGACCTACTGGCCATGTCAGCACTATGAGCCCTTAAACCCTGAGCTCGTGTAGTCTCTCTGGACCTATTGCCACTATGATCATGTGGTAGATCCAGCTTTTCAAGTCGCTAGAGCATGGCAGACTCCTAAACCCTGCCCATCATGTGGATTCATCCTGTCATGTGGCCCTCAGGAGCTAGTGGCATGTGGAAGCCTCAGCCCTCCAAGTCACAAAGGTGACCTGCTTCTGAGAGTTGTATGGATGCTGTGGTCGATCACATATCCCCCTTGGTCACACATCAGGCTCAGTGATCTCTAATCTCCTGAAGATTGCTGGCTACCAGAATCTTCAGATCCCTGAGTCAACATGGATGTGGCCGCTACCATCACATGGCAGGCAAAGCGCCTGCCGTCATGTAAACACCGCACCTACACTTCGGCAGGTGTTCGTGCATATTCTTCGGTCATGGGACATGCTGTGATCTTCTGAGGCTCAGTTCTCTCGGTCACAGTTCACAACTGAGGGCTCCTGAATCCTGATGTCACACGCATACTTCTACTCTGTGGCCTCCGCCAGCCAAGCCCCTGGAAGTCAGGTAGGGCCCCACAGCGGCGCGTTACGTTACGTAGATCCCGCAGTCACGTGACGCTGTAAGGTCGCGATCGAGGGGGGGCGCCCTTTCAGCGTGCAGGAGAGCCTGCCGAATGGTGGGTAGCTCGGCTTAGCCTTCTGAGGAGTCAGACCGAGAGGTGAAGACCTGTAGAATTAAGGTACTTGTCCTGGCTGAGCGGGAACTTTGATGAGGCTCTGGCTCCAATGCCAAGCTTTCCACCGACTTTCATATTCTGCCACGGTAGGCGGTGGGCGGCTGTCGGGTAGGAGGGTCGCCCGCAGGTACTAGAGGTTCACTCAGAATTGGCGGGACAGCGGGCGGCAGGCGTTCATGGGCTGCTCTCGGCAGCTAGGCTCGGGAAACTGGGTGGACCCCTCCCTTCCCCCTTCCTTCCCAACCCCCACATTAAAGCCCTACTCTTGCTTATCTCTGTTTCGTATCCGTATTCACTACCTGCCATGTGATGGCGTCCTCTGCGCTCCTCTGACCACGTTTGTTATTAGGAACAGCAGAGAATTCCTAGATGCCAGTTCCTATCGATGATTTCAAATCTGATCTGAATTTCTGTCTCTTAATTTGTTCTGTGGAGAGAGGCAAGGAGAGAGACTTTTTTTAATTTGATAGTTTTTCAGTAAAAGTGTGAAAGTAGCCAGCACGTTAAGGTTCAGAATTTGTTTTCTGTATTTGCTTTGCCGATTAGTAGTTTTTCAAAGTGTGTGTGGGGTGGGATGCCATAATCTTTTTCTGTTTGGACTCTCTAAACGGCTTAAATTAGTCCAGCCAGACACTGTTGGCTTCTGATTTTCCTCCTGATTTTCTAACCATTCTTTGTTACATTCCTTGAAGACTCTCCCCTTTCCTTCATGTGGGAAAAAACAGTGAATTTATTTAAGAAAACCATATTAAGTAAAATTATAGATGATACATTTCATAAAAATCACGTAGATGGTACTTAATGAGTAAAATGCAGCAAGTAAAATAAGGTGTTCACATTTGTGAGGGATTTAAATATTGTTTGAGAGACGGTTAAAGGGGTGATATATTTTTTAAATTATATAATAGCCATTTCTTTCCTCTCATTTCAGCACTTTCTGTTTTGTTCTATAAGACACTATGAGAGACAGCAACAACAAAAATGTTTTTATCCATTGAAGAAATATGGGACATACAAAAATGAAGGTAAAAAGGATTTCTGTATTGTCGTATTTTTTAGATAATATGCCACTTGAATCTCAAAGAGAAGGGTAGTGTCTTAGGTTGTTCAGGCTGCTGTAGTAGAACACCATGGACCGGGTGGCTTATAAACTACAAAAATTTATTTTTCCCGGTTCTGGAGTCTGTGAAGTCCAAAATCAAGGCACCAGCAGCTTCAGTGTCTGGTGAGAGCCTGCTTCCTGGTTCCTAAAGGCCTGTCTTCACGCTGTATCCTCACATGGCAGAAAGGGCAAGGGAGCTCTCTGGGTCCTCTTTTATAAAGGCACTAATCCCATACATCACGGCACCTCCCTCATGACCTAATCACCTACCAAAGACTCGACCTGCAAATACTGTCGCCTTGGAGCCTAGGTTGGTACATAAATATTCAGTCTGTAGCAGGTAGTTTCCTCAAGCTATATGGGAATGGAACATTTTCCCACAGTCCACTGGAAGTACTAGTGTTCCTCAGAAAGCATTTTGGGAAAGCCTGTTCAAACTAAATCTCTTCTGCCACATTAATACCTTGTACCTTTGTTTACTAAGTAGAATGTATGCTTACTAATAATTATAATCTGTTCTTCTCATTGAGAAACTACTTATTGCTAACTCATTTTATCTTATGTCATTAGTCATTCTCTCTTTTGCTTAATCTTTCCACTTTTTCATTCTTTACATATAACCTCAATTTATGTTTCTGATATCATGATGGCAAGAAATAAGTGCATAAGTGCTAGTCATTAGGAAGTCTTAAAAATAAAATAAAATGCCCCACTCTTGAAAAGATGATACAACTTACCGTAATGATGAGTGGATGAAATAGCTCTCATTTTATACCAATTTTCCACACTTTTTCAAAACTAGTTTGTTATTATTATTTAATCATTATAGCTGCCATTTTTTGAGTTCCTGTTATACATCAAGGACTGTGGAAACCTTGTCATACCAGTTTTCTCATTTAATCCTCAGAAAAATCCTGAGAGGATGTTATTTTAATTTACAGATAAGATACAAGAATCAAGATAGGCTAGATTATGCTGTGGTAATAGACAGCCCCCTTATCTCAGGGGCTTATTCCTCACTTCGACTACATGTCCATGGCAGGTGCATGCCCCTCACAGGATGGTGGACTTTGGGGGTCTGAGCCATTCTTACTGGAATGACTTGGAGACCCAAACTGACAGAGCAGCCATCATCTAGGAAATTGTCAGTCCCTGAGCCTGAGGAGAAGAGGACCCTGCAAGGTCTCAATCCAACAACCATATGTTCTGGCCCAGAAATAGCACATGTCACTCACAACCCATTAGCCAGAATCAGTCACATACACAGCCCTGCCCAAACCAAGGAGGTGAAGAAGTACAGCTCTTCCAGGTCCCCGGAACAGGGACAAATGGAAACACATGGCAAACAGCACTACCGCATGATGGAATTGAGGCTCAGAGAGGTAAAATACTCGCCTAAAATCACATACGCAGTAAGGGACAGCGCACATTCTGGATATATGATTTCAAAGTCCGTGTTCTTTCTGTTCCTACTCCTTTCTATATTGTATGCTGTCCTCTTCAGTGAAGTTCATATGTACTTATCATAGAAGTTTCTTTGCTTCAATGCTGCAGTTCCATCTCCCTTAATCATCTGATATTCCAACAATGGATTTAGTTAAGCCCCCCACATCAGTAAGCCACAGGTCTTTTCCAAGTAATGAAATGTACTGGATATTTAGATATCCATGCTATTCGAGGACAGCAATTATAAAAGAAAACGTGATGGTAGATGAAAAGACTGTGGATTTGTCACATACTTGATAAAAATCATCTCATACATTTCCGTATTGGCAAGAAAAAAATAATAAAAATAAGAGCAAAACTTAGTGAAATTGATAACAGACATGGAAGAGTTGAATAAAAATGCTAGATGTTAGTGCTTTGAAAATATAAAAAATAAGGAAACCTTTGGCAATATGAGTCAAGAGAATTAGAAGGCACAGATAAGCCACTTTTGAAGAAGGTGTCTTGCTTGTATTTACGGTAAAGATTTAAAAGGTAATATTATGAAAAAGATATGCTGATAATTTGAAAATTAATACTAAATGGGTAAGTTTTAGAAAAAAGAACATTATATTGGGAAACAAAATATTAAGCTTATTCTTGACATTGCATGCATAAGAAGGCAAAATTACTGGTCAATCTTAATTAGTTATAAAAATGCAAAAACTACAAATAAGATAAAGGCAAACTTAATCCAGCAATGGCTAAAACAGATAATACAGCAGGGCAAAGTTGTGTTTATACCAAACTTGCAATGTTGGTTTAACATTAGGAGATTCATAATGTAGTTCAACACATTAATAGTATAAAGGAGCAAGAAAAGGATGATTGTCACAAAGATTCCAGAAAAACATGCATGCAATAAAATTCAACAAACAATCAAGTTTAAACAACAACAAAAATAACTCTTAGCTAATTGGGAATAGAAAGATATTTCTTGAAAATGATAATGTGTGCTTTAAGAAATCTATAACAAACACTGTACGTAATAATGAGACATTAAAATCATTCCATTCTAAATCAGAAGAGGCAAAGATGATTCATATAATCACTTCTGTTCAACATCTTACTGAGTCTCCTAGGCATTGCAGTAAGCCAAATTACATACATACATTAATTAATACATGTGCAAAAGTGAAAAGGAACAAAACTGTGAGTATAATTGTCTTCATATAAAACTCAAGAGGATCTATGGAAAATTATAATAATAGTGATTAACCAGTTTACTGGATGAAAGACTAATATACACAAAATAATTGCACAAAATAGAAAATAATATTTTCAAAGTGAATATACCATTTACGATAGCAAAAAAATTAGTCCTGTGGAATATACCTCAAGTTGGCTCAGCTGGCAAGTATTCCAACACTCATAAACACTCTTACATGTTTTCTTGTACTATAGAGAACTGGAAAGCTAAAAACAAGAATGGAGACCTACATTAGTATGTGTGTGTTTGTGTGTGTGTGTGTGTGTGTGTGTGTGTTTCCTAGACCCCCTTTTGTCTGGGGTCCCAAAGAAGACCTCTGTGTATCAAGCCTATGCACCACAGTGAATCTTGGAGGTAGAACTGAGTAATGTGGGAGCCACAAGCAGGATCAGCTACATATGATGGGAGAGATCTCTGATTTTTATGGGCAGCCACAGCAGAGTGCCTGGAATTCAGTCTCTGTCATTCATATTGGTTAGCTCATAGGCAGCAGGGGTGTTTCAGCTATACCAGTCCCACGGCATGAGGGGGCTTCCCCTGGCTGTGCAGCATCCAAGCCCACTTTTCTGGCCCTCACAGAATTTTTGTAAGCTGTGTGATATGTTTTATTAAAGATGTCTTATTTTTATAAAATAACCAGAATGAATATCTGGCATAAGGAAGTGGGGACTTTGATTAATAGAGTACTTGACACCAAAATTGTTTGCAAGCAAAGGGCCCTGAAGGCAGTGGGGATCGGGGATAGGTTATCCGGTCTAGGTGGATCTGAAGATAGTAAGGACCCAGTTGGTAATAGAGGATGAATCATAGTGTTCCATGGCACACAATGGTGAAAGAGTTGCAGTTGCGAGACTGGACAGAAGTTGGGTCCACTCGCCTGCTGCACAGCAAAGCCAATCTACTGACGCTGGGTTGTCGGTGAAGGAAAGTACAGTGTTTGTTTTCTGGGTGCCAAGCAAGGAGAACTGGCTGCTTGTGTTCAGAAGACTCTAACCCCCTGCTGACTTTCAGGGAAGTGCATGACTTTCCTCTGATTGTTTGTTGGTGAGGAAACAGGGTGCTGTTTCAGGGATCTTAATCATCAGCATTCTGGTTCTAACCTGTCTGCGTTCAGTGTGCTGTGGTCAGCATGCAGTCACCATCCTCCACCTGGGAAGGGGATCTTAGTTTCTGCGTAACAGCTCAAAGATATGTATGAAGTTGTTATCCCTTGCAGAGAAACTAGGACTCTGCTTTATCACTGCACTATTGTTTCTTGACTACTTTTCTTTCTTTCTTTTTTTTTAACATCATTATTGGAGTATAATTGCTTTACAATGGTGTGTTAGTTTCTGCTTTCTAACAAAGTGAATCAGTTATACATACACATATGTCCCCATATCTCTTCCCTCTTGCATCTTACTCCCTCCCACCCTCCGTATCCCACCCCTCTAGGTGGTCACCAGGAACTGAGCTGATCTCCCTGTGGTATGCAGATGCTTCCCACTAGCTATCTATTTTATGTTTGGTAGTGTATACATGTCCATGCCACTCTCTCACTTCATCCCAGCTTACCCTTCCCCGTCCCCGTATCCTCAAGTCCATTCTCTAGTAGGTCGGTGTCTTTATTCCCGTCTTGCCCCTCAGTCCTTCATGACCAATTTTTTTTAGATTCCCTATATATGTGTTAGCATACAGTATTTCTTTTTCTCTTTCTGACTTACTTCATGCTGTATGACAGACTCTAGGTCCATCCACCTCTCTACAAATAGCTCAATTTTGTTTCTTTGACTGCTTTTCCTTTGTTTCTGCATTTCCTCACTTCCCTAACTAGTAAGTGCTTGAGTCTGTTCTTTGGAACTCAGGGAAGTCCTAGGGGGCCAAAGCCTTTTTCTACAGACAAGAAGCAGGGAACACAGTGGGGCTTTTGTACCCAGGAGGGCCCTGAAGGGTTCTGTTCAGTGTCAGTCCCCCCTTTTCTTTGATACTCCTCAATCCTGAGGGGATCATGAGTGGGACAAGAGAGGGAATAAAGTTTTGGATAGAGAAGTTAATCAGAAACTTGGCAAGGGAACTCAGTTTTAGGGGGACTCAGTTTCAAGAGTTACCACCTGTGGTCACTTGAATTGAAATGCCTTTGAAGTCAATGTGTTGGTGGGACAGGCAGCTGCTGTTTGGAACCCAGAGGACACTCCTTTCCCCCACAGCACTGAGAAACACATTAGTGCGGAGGGCATCTTCATCTTTGAAGTGTTCAGAAGTGGCTGACTTGTGTAGGCCACAGATGAGATGGGAGATTCTGCCACTGACATGGTCACCCTCATTTGAGTGGGGATGTTGGGGTTCTGGAGTTGCAGGCCCAGTAGGAGCACTTAATCTCCTGCCTCAAGGTGAGTGCTGTTTACCTAATAAACAGCAAGGATGGAAGGGTAGTCACACTGGTTTGACCTGTAGCAACCTCTGAAGGTGGCTAATTGATAAACAGATCCCTTGGATCTGAAATATCTGAACATACTCCAAAGTTGCATTTGATCAGTGTAAAAATAAATAAAATATAAACAAATATTTGTAATAAAATATAAGAACATAAAAATAAATAAATCAAGCTCTAGATCTGGTGACTTGACCTCTCTTGATGGCAAATGGTAGTCCCGTACTCAATTCCCACACTTGACCCAGAACACCATGAATGAGTGGACTACTGAGGAAGGACCCTACGGTGGAGTCGCAAGTTACTGCAGTAAATCTTCTTCCCAGGCTTAGCCAAAGGGACCATCAGCCATTTACCACAGTTACTGTGCATTTGCTCTACGGACCCTTGCTCTAAGCCAGAGCTCAACAGACTCCCTGGATAGGGCCAGGTGACAAATATTTGAGGCTTTGTGGGCCATTTTGTCTCTTTCGTAACTACTCAGCTCTGCTGTTGTAGAGCGGAAGCCTCCACAGACAAGTATGGCTGTGTTCCACTAAAACTCTGCGTATGGACATTGGCGTGTGGATTTCAAATAATTTTCACATGTCAAGAAATATTATTGTTTTAACCATTGAAATATGTAAAAACCATTCTTACCTTGCAGGCCCTAGAGAAACAGGCCCCAGGCCAGGTTTGGCCCATGGGCTGTAGTCTGCCAGTCTCTAATTTAAGCTAATGGAATCACTAGGTCCCTAAAACAACAGAGTGGAAAGCCAGCAAAATGAGGTGGCATCCATTGCTATGGTCTCTGGCAAGCATAAACCAAAAGCTGATACTTTAATACAGTAGCTTTCAACAGTGGTTGCACACTGCAGTCACGTGGAGAATTTACAAAATGTGGGTGCCTGGGTCTCAACCCAATTCTACTTTAATTATTGTCGATATAGCTTGGAGCCAGTGATATTCTCAAACTCCCCAAGTGGCTCTACTGTGTAAGCAAGGAGGAGAACTACAACCCACACTGTGGGATATTACTCAGAAATAAAAAAGGCAGGAACATAAAAGGATTTCAAAAACATGATGCTGACTTTAAGAAGTCACACACAAAAGTGTGCAGCATGTATGATTCCATTTACAAGAAATTCTACAGCAGGCAAAACGAATATATAGGAACTGTGACCAGATCAAGGTTTATGTGGAGCAGGGAGGTGGAAAGATTAACCAGGAACCATTTGGAGTGTGGTATACGCTTTATATCTTTTTTTGGAGTATAATTGCTTCACAATGGTGTGTTAGTTTCTGTTTCTAACAAAGTGAATCATTTATACATATACATCTGTTCCCATATCCCTTCCCTCTTGCGTCTCCGTCCCTCCCACCCTCCCTATCCCACCCCTCCAGGCGGTCACAAAGCACCGAGCTGGTCTCCCTGTGCTATGCGGCTGCTTCCCACTAGCTATCTACCTTACGTTTGGTAGTGTATATATGTCCATGCCTCTCTCTTGCTTTGTCACAGCTTACCCTTCCCCCTCCCCATATCCTCAAGTCCATTCTCAAGTAGGTCTGTGTCTTTATTCCTGATTTACCCCTAGGTTCTTCATGACATTTTTTTCTTAAATTCCATATATACGTGTTAGCATACGGTATTTGTCTTTCTCTTTCTGACTTACTTCACTCTGTATGACAGACTCTAGGTCTATCCACCTCATTACAAATAGCTCAATTTCGTTTCTTTTTATGGCTATATGGTTTATATCTTGATTGAGGTGGTGGTTAGCTCTAATCCCTGTTTGGGGTGTGGGGTTGTCCATCTGTCCAGTTGTCTGAGTGCCCATATTTCCTCCAGCTATGCACTGTGAATGACGAACTGTTTGTGAGGGACGCCAGCCCCAGTGAGACTCAGAGTGCGTTCTCCATCCCAATGCCTACACCCTCCTCCCTCTCCCAGGAGCAGCAGGAAATGGTGCAGGCTTTCTCCACCCTGTCTGGGATGAAACTCGAGTGGTCTCAGAAGTGAGTGCTTGCTGTGCATGGGAATGAGGTTGGGTTGGTACGGCGGGGGAGTGAATCATGGAAACTTGAAAGCAATTTGGAAAAATAGCTTTTTGAATATTTTGCTTCCAAAAAATAAAAGTGAGCCCATGAGAAAGTTATCATACTAATATATGTGTAAAGGGTTTTCAAGATAGTATAATGCTCAGTGACATTATCTTGTATATGGAAAATCGAGGACAATCCACACACGCACCAACCAACAAAAAAACAAAACACCCTACTAGAACTGATAACCAAGTTAACCAAACTTGCAGGATACAAGACCGATATACAAAACTTATTTGTATTTCCATGTACTTGCAATGAACAACCCAAAAATGAAATTATGAAAGCAAGCCCAGCTACCATGGCATCAAAATAGTACAACGCTTTGAAACAAATGTAACAAAAGAAGTGCAAATGTCATACTCCAGAGTCTGTAAAACGCTGTTGAAAAAAATAAAGAAGACCTAAATAAATGGAAAGACACTCCATTTTCATGGGTTGGAAGGCAATATTATTATGATGGCAGTACTACCCAGAGCAAACTAGATGCAATGCAGTCCCTATCAGAACCCTTCTTTGCAACAGTTGACAGGGTTATCCTAAACTTCGTATGGAAGTGCACCAAAACAATCTCGAAAGAGAAGAACAAAGTTAGAAGACTCACACGTCCCAATTTCAAAACTTGCTACGAAGCCACAGTAATAAAGACTACGTGGTACTGGCCTCTGGACAGTGTATGAATCAGTGGAATAGAACTGAGAGTCCACAGATAAACCCTCACATTTATGGTCAACTGATGATCAACCAGACAGAGTGCTGAAAAAATCTGATGGGAAAATAATATTGTTTTCAAAAAATGGTGCTGGGACAAGTGGGTATCCGCGTGCAAACCAAAGAATTTTGACCCCTGACTCCCACACCATGTACAAACCTAGCCTGAAAATGAATCAAAGATCTAAAAGTAAGAGCTAAGACTATAAAAATCTGGGAAGGAAACATAGGTGTAAGTCTTCACGAATTAGGCAATCATTTCTTACATATGACACCAAAAGCACAAGCGACCAAAGAAAAAAAGTAGATAAATTGTTGACTTCGTCAAAATTAAAACCTCTTGAGCATCAAAGCACAGCATCCAAAAGGTGAAAAGCCCACCAACAGAACGGGAGAAAATATTTGCATATCACATATCTGGCAAGAATATGTGAAGAACCCTTGCAACTCAACAATAAAAAGGCAAACACCCCAATTTTTTTTAACTGGGGAAAGGCTCTGAATGGACATTTCTCCAAAGAAGACATATAAATGGCCAAGAAGGAAATGAGAAACTTCTCAACATCGTTAGTCATCAAGGAAATGCAAATTGAAACCACAGTGAGTTACCAGGTCACACCCACTAAGATGGCTTTAATTAGTGTAACAAATGATGACAAGTGTTGGTGAGGATGTGGAGACATTGGAATTCTCATGTGTTACGATGGGAATCTAAAAGGGAGCAGTGGTTTGGGCAAACAGTTTGGCACTTCCCCAAAATGTTAAACACGGAGTTACCATAAGACCCAGTAATCCCACTCCTAAGTATCCTACCAGGAGAAATGAAAACATGTATACACTCTAAAACTTGTTCAGGAACGTTCATAGCCGCATTATTGATAATAGACAAAAAGTGGAAACAACCCAAATGTCCTGTAGCTGATGAATGGATGAATAAATCTTGGTACATCCATATAGTAGAATATTATTCAGTCATAAAAAAGAATACTGTTCTGATACACGTCATGACATGGATGACCCTTGAAAACAGGATGCTAGGTGAAAGAAGCCAGTCACAAAAAGTCAAATATTGTATGAAATGTCCAGAATTGGCAAATTCACAGGGACCAAAAGCAGATTAGTGGTTGCCAGGGTCTGGGGGGAGGGGAGGAATAGGGAGAGATCACTAAAGGTTAAGGAGCTTCTTTTTGAGGTGGTAAAATTACTCTGGAATTAGATAGTTGTGGTGGTTGCACAATCATGTGAATGTACGAAAAAGCACTGATTTGTATACTTTAAAGTGGTGTGTGCATTATATCTCAATAAAAGATGGTTGGAGACTTGTACTTTAGAATTTTTCATTTGCTATTTCCTTGAACATCTTTCTTGATCAGTATATATTGAATTCCCTTGTTCTTTTGCCCAGCTCTCCTTTTCTGTTTTGAATTCTAGTGGGCATGAATGCTAGTGATACATGGTTTGCTTTTCACTGGGTCTTTCTTCGTCATTACACATAGTGTTCATACTGGTACATGTGTCCCAGCAAGAAAGTGGCATACATATAGCGGTGGCATTGCATGGTCAGCGTGACTGTACTGTGGTACTAATGGAGATCACCTGTTGTTCTCCCACTGCAGGTGCCTTCAGGACAACGAATGGAAGTACACCAGAGCTTGTCAAGTCTGCAGTATGCTCAAGGTGAGGTCTGGGAATCAAGTGGGGTAAAGATGAACATTTCTGGGCCTTCAGGGAGGCCAAGAAGATGGAGGCCAGTGTCCTGGGAATGGAACTCGGGGAGCGGGCTCTTCTGACATTCCGACTCCTTCTCTCCAGACCGAGGACAAGATCCCAGAGGAGGCCTTCAAAGAAATCCCCTAAAAGGAGCCCTTGGATGCCATCCTTGTCTTCATCCACATCATCTTTTATCTCCAGCCTCAGGCCACGCCCATGCCTGGGGTTGGAGGCCTGGCTGACCAAGAATCCCAAGTTACGTTGTAGGCCAGGTAACATAGCCACCTGAAGGGTCAGCTGTTCTGTGTCTTTTCCCCACTCACGATTGCTGTTTGTTTTCATAATAAAGAGTGCTGTTGCAAGCTGTATGTCGTGTGTCCTCCATTGCTCTTCCCTTCCCCAATCACGAGCCAGTAGGTCCAGGCCTGAACGTCCCTGCCTTCCTCCCCGAGGACGAGGCACCTTCTAACACAAATAAGTGGGGTTTTTATACACTTTTTTTCCATTTATAAAACATGAAGATTCTGCACAAAAATGGGATAGCAATGGGATTTAAAGTGCATGCGTCAAAACTCCTTTATGTCCCAGCTAGATGGGTTTACATATATCATGCATCAAGTAGGGAACTTTAAAAATACATTTAGACAATTGAAAATGGAAACACAGCATACCAAAACTTGTGTGACAGAGCAAAAGCAATGATCAGAGGAAAATCTATTGGTCGTTAAGTAAACGCAAATCAAAGCCACAATAGGATGCCACTTCACACCTACTACATTGCCTGTAGCTTTTTTTTAAAAGGAACATAACAAGATGAACTTTGGTGAGGATGTGGAGAAATTGGAACTTCTGTACATTGTTTGTGGGGATAAAAATGGTTTTGCTGCTGTGGAGAACAGTTTGTTGGTTCCTCACAAAATTAAACACAGAAGTACCATATGACCCAGCTACTGCACTCCTAGCTGTGTACCCGAAAGAAATGAAAGAGGTGCCAAAACAAATTATTGTACGTGAATGCTCACAGCAGCATTACTCATTATATTCAAAAGGTTGAAACAACCCATCTGTCCATCAAGGGATGAGTGGATAAACAAATTGTAGTATATACACACCTTGGAACATGCATTTTTGCAAAGATTGAAATCCTTGTCATATATGGTCATGGGAGTTGTCCTTCTATTTCGTCAGTGGTCAGATAGTGACTTGACAGAGATTTCCTGAAGGGCCTGGAGCCAAAAAGGAAAGGAAAACAATATTGTCTAGTCCTTGCAGATTGGCTTCTGATCTGGGACACTCCACCAATGCTTAGCCAGGCTGCCTCCAACTCTGACTTAGCCTTCACCTCTGGCTTTTGAGGAGCCCAAAGGTCAGCCACATGTGCAAGCTTGGCTTCCTTTCAGACCTTTGCTGAGCCTGTGTCCTACCCTGTACATATGCGTTGCACTCTGGAATCTCTGCGATGCCTTTCAAAACTCTTATTCCCCCAAGAACTTTCCTCATCACCCTCACCCTTCCCAGGCTTTGGGGGTTCTCTGCTGCTTGCCTTTTTTTTACCTTGCCCCAGGCAGCTATGGGTATGATACGTTTTTAGATGTTTTTGAGAGACACAACCGAGAAAGCCACTCCATGCCTGGGAGGGGCCGTGGGAAACAAAACTCTTCCTCTGTGTCATACCCTCAGGGGTCCTCCATAGAGGGCAGAAGGCACAATCACAGTTTTGGGGGAGAACAAGATCCATATTATGACCCCTGGGACCAGCAAGAAGCACCGTGAATGTGGCTGCCAGTCTCATGGGACAAGCAAGAGGGAAGAGATATGGGAACATATGTATATATATATAACTGATTCACTTTGTTATAAAGCAGAAACTAACACACCATTGTAAAGCAAGCAATTATACTCCATTAAAGATATTAAGAAAAAAAGGAAACAGATTGGGTTTAAGTGGTAGGTTGCAAAATGCAAGACAGAATATTCCTGACACCGCATGATACAATGTGAAAAAAAAAAACTCAGGGTATAAAACTATATTACAGTATGGATCCTCAGAAGAAAATATTAATGAATGTTAATGATTTTGTGGTTCCTCAGAAGAAGATATTAATGAATGCTTCTGGTTTTTTTGTTTTTATTTTTTTGTGGTACGCGAGCCTCCCACTGTTGTGGCCTCTCCCGTTGCGGAGCACAGGCTCCGGACACACAGGCTCATCGTCCATGGCTCACGGGCCCAGCCGCTCCGTGGCATGTGGGATCTTCCCAGACAGGGGCACGAACCCGTGTCCCCTGCATCGGCAGGCGGAGTCTCAACCACTGCACCACCAGGGAAGTCCTAGGTTTTTATGTGTAATTATAAACATTAAGAAGTCAAGGCAAAGGAACGCGTGAGAGTGTCAACTGTGTTTATAAATGGGTGATTGGAATGCAAAATAGTTATTCGTTCAGATCTATGGTTTGCTTGTATAAAAGGATGTTTGTGTCTGGGTCAGCGTCTTCCCAGTTGCTTAGGGTGAAGCACTATACCTGTTGGCTCCTTGCGCAGCATAACAAGGACAATTTATCATTGATAAGCAGATATGAGTATCTCCTCGCTGATTAATAAGCTGCAACACTTTACATGACTCACCCAACATTTCCTGATGCCCGGTTACTTACATGTAAAAATCAAGGGTTAGGGTTAACCACCAGCTTAATCAATATATAGAGCACATACCACACTCCCTAAAGGCTCCCAGTTAATCTCCTCTTCTTCCTCTGGCCCCATGCAAACTTTGATCTGCTTTCCATTTCCATATATTAGCTTTTCCTGCTCTAGAATTTCGTATAAATGGAATCACTCATCCTGTACTCCTTTGTGTCTGGCTTCTTTAACTTAGCATAATTTTTTTTCTTCAGATCCACCCGTGTTCTTGCCTTTTTACTGCTAGGTAATATACCATTGTATTGATTTGTTTACCTTTCATGTTGTTTTAATGAAGTTTCAGGAGGAAGTGAAACTCCACCCTTGTGTTCAATCAGCCATCTTCCTGGTCAGTGTTCTCTTCTTACACAATGGATATAATTTCAAACTTTACCACTCCTTTATCTCTCTAGGGAAATACTCTCTTTAGGTCTTTTCAAGGCTTTTCTCTTTTTCCTTTTTCCCTCAGTGCCAATCACTCCATGTGTTGTGTTTGCTCTGTCCCTTCCACGCTTACCCTGGGTTTTGACCGTCTCCTGAAGAGAAGACTTCACTGTCGAGTCAGCTCTGGGCTCCTGGGTGCTTGGCTTTAACCCATACCTGGCTCTGGGCTCGTCAGTGGTTTAGCCTTCCTCCCTGACCCTACCACTGGTGGCCCCTGCCTTACCACTGTGCTTTCTCATTCCCTCCCTCCCTCGCTCGCTCCCTCCCTCCCTCGCTCCTTACCTTCCTTCTTTCCTTCCTTGAAGAAGAGCATTCTCCGTTTATTACATGGGAATTCTTATTTCATACTTTCGAACATGGTTATGTATTTATTATGATTGGAATATTCTATGTATTCATTATTGGAATATTATTATTCCAAAACAACAATTATAAGATTTTTAAACTAAATATTGTAAAATACTTGCACTCTCATCATTTAAATTGTTTAGTCAGTTCTCAACCTTGTTTACACACTAGAGTCACTTGGGAAGATTGAAAAAATCACTAGCGCCAGCCTACACCCATAACAATTAAAACAGATTTGGGGGCAGACCCAAGCAATCACATTTTTAAAAGTCTTCATGTGATTGCAGTGTGCAACCAAGGTTGAAAACCACTATGTTAAAAGGCATCAGCTTTGGGGTTATGCTTGGCAGAAGACCTTAGGAATGCCTGCCACCTCACTTTGCTGACTTTCCACTCAGTGTTCTTTTTGGGGACCTAGTGATTCCATTAGCTTACACTGGGGGTTGGGGAACTATAGTCCAGGAGCCTGTTTCTGTATGACCTGCAAGCTAAGAATGTTTTTACATAGTCTAATGGTTAAAATAATCCAAAGAAGAATCATATTTCCTGGCATGTGAAAATTATTTGAAATTCACATGTCCCTGTCCGTATATAAAGTTTTATTGGAAGACAGCCATGCTGTGTCAGTGGCAGCTTTTGCTCTACAATGCAGATCTGAATAGCTCCATCAGAAACTGAAAGGCCTGCAAAGCCTCAAATATTTGTCATCTGGCCCTTTCCAGGAAAAGTTTGTTGAGCTCTGGCTTAGAGCAAGTGTCCTTAAAGCAAATGCACAGTAATAGCGGTAAATGGCTGACGGTCCCTTTGGCTAAGCCTGGGAAGAAGATTTACTGCAGTAACTTGCAACTTAACCTTAGGGTCCTTCCTCAGTAGTCCACTCATTCATCATGTTCTGGGTCAAGTGTGGGAATTGAGTAAGGGCCTACCATTCACCATCACGAGAGCTCAAGTCACCAGATCTAGAGCTTGATTTATTTATTTTTATGTTCTTATATTTTATTATACATCAACACTTATTTATATTTTATTTATTTTTACACTGATCAAATGCAACTTTGGAATATGTTCAGATATTTCAAGATCCAAGGGATCTGTTGATCAATTAGCCACATTCAAAGATTGCTGTAGGTCAAACCAATGTGACTACCCTTCCAGCCTTGCTGCTTATTAAGGTAAACAGCACTCACCTTGAGGCAGGAGGTTAAGTGCTCCTACTAGGCCTGCAACTCCAGGACCACAACATCCCCAGTGAAATGAGGGGATCTCCCATCTCATCTGTGGCCTACACAAGTCAGCCACTTCAGAACACTTCGAAGATGAAGATGCCCTCCGCACTAATGTGTTTCTCTGTGCTGTGGGGAAGGGAGCCTCCTCTGAGTCCCTAACAGCATCTGTTTGGTCCACGGACACATTGACTTCAAAGGCATTTCATTCAAGTGACCACAGGCGACAACTCCTGCAACTGTTTCACCATTGTGTGCCATGGGACACCAATATTTCATCCTCTAACGTCAGTTGGATCCTTACCGTCTTCAGAGGCACCTAAGCCAAATACTTCTCTCAGATTCCCACTTCCTCCAGGGCTCTTGGCTTGAACCAATTTTGGTGTCAAGGACTCTATCAATCAAAGTTCCCACTTGCCTATGCCAGCTATTCATTCTATAGCTATTTCATAAAAATAAGATGTTGATAATAAAATATATTACATAGCTGACAAAAGCTCTGTGAGGGCCAGAAAAGCCGGCTTGGATGCTATGCAGCCAGGGGAAGTCCACTCACGCTTTGGGACTGCTATAGCTGAAACACCACTGCTGCCTGTGTGCTAACTGACATGTATGCATTCCAGGCACTCTGCTGTGACTTCTCCATAAGAACCAGAGACCCCTCCCATCATACACAGTTGACCATGTCACTGAGCCATACGTGGCTCCCTTGTCATTCAGTTATGCCTCCAAGTCTCAGGATGGTGCCTATGCTTGATACAACAGAAATCCCATTTAGTACCCGAGCTGTAAGGGGTTCTGGTTAATGTGTACACACACATACACACACACACACACACGCACACACACACACTGGTTTCATGTTTTTTGCTCTTTGGTCACTAAAGAACAGGAAAGCATAGGAGTGTTCATGTATGGCAGAAGAGTTGACAGTGGAATCCGATTCGTAGTTGATTTTATAGAACGTTATAATTTTTCCCTCTCTCAATGGTATATTCAGAATGAAAACAGGACTTTGTATTTGTTACAATTATTTTGTGCATATTAGTCTTATACTCAACAAACTTATTAATCTCTATCATTAATTTAATTTCCTTAGCCTCTCTTGAATTTACATGAAGGTAACTGTGTTATCTTGACAGCTTTATTTTCCCTTGTACACATTTATTAATTCACATGTGTATAGATGCCTATATACATTCTGGCTCACTGTACTGCCTAGGAGATGTAGTATGATGCTAAAACGAAGTGGTCATATCAGTCATCTTTCTCTCTCTTCTGTTTTTAAAGGGAATGCTTCCAACGTTTCGCTCTTAAGTATGATGTTTGATGTAGTTTACACTTTTTTTAATATATGTTGTCATTCTAAAGAAACATCTTTCTATTTATGAATTGCTGAGAATTCCTGTTATTGTCAGTTTTACTGCTGATTGGTTGTTCCAATTTTTGTAGGCCTTTGTTTACTGAATATTTTGTGATAATCCTCCTTTCCTCCTTCCTTTATTGCACTAATGGGCTAAATTAACGTCACAGATCTCCTAATGTTAAACCAACGTGGCATGCTTGGGGTTAAACACGACTTTGTCATCCTGTGTCTCCTGTCCTAGCCGTGGCAGGATTTAGCTTGCTATTTATTTATGTATACTTTTTGCATATGTGTAACTATCTGAGGTTGGCTAATAATTTTGCCTTCTCGTGTATTCTTTGTCAAGAATACTTTTAATAATATTAAGATTTTCTGTTTCTTTAGCATGGAAAATCGTGTTTTTCTCTGGGATTTATCTGTTTTCTGTAAATTTTAAATTTATCAGCATATCTTTTCCATAACACTGTTGTATCTTTTGAATCTTTGCTGAAAGTGAAAGTGTGACAGCTTTTCTCATTTCAGAGTGGCTTCTCCGTGCCTTATCTCTAATTTTCTTGACCCTTGTTTCCAGATGTATCCTTCTTCTCTTCTCTCTCTAAAATGTTTGCAGCTAGCATTTTGTTGTTGTTGTTGAACTCTGTCATATCTGTTATCCGTTCCATTAATTTCTGTTCTTATTTTTATTATTTTTCCTTGACAAGAGTGGAAAGACATGAGATTAATTTTTATAAAGTAAATGATCCATGAACACGCTTTCCATCTACCACCAAGTTTTATTTTCTAATTTTTATGTTTGAATATAATGAACACACAAATATCCAATCCATTCATCTGTTTGGAAGAGGCCCAAAGCTTTGCAGTGCTGCCACTGCCACCACGTGTATTCAGTTCCACTCTTGGCACATCAGATGATTAAGGAAGAGGGAACTGGAGCACTGAAGTAATAGGATCTCTACTATAACTACAGCTGACCCTGGAACAACAGGGTTTGAACTGCGTGGGTCTTCTTATACATGCATTTTTTTTCAACAAATGTATAAAAAATACATGTGTAGAACACCGTGTACAAGACAGGTATTGAAGTGGATAGCCTATCCTTACACAGGCAGAAGATGTGTGATATTTAATAAAAAATTAATGATGTGTTAGTTTTCTTACTATTTTACAACTTTGCTTTCAAGGACTTACATACCCGTACCAGTACAGTACGTCTTTCTCTCTCTCTGTCTCTCTCTGTCTCTGTCTCTCTCATAATCGGAGAAACTGCACATCAGACTATCATCACCACAGGTATGTGTTTTTTTTAGTATAACAATGTTTCCAATGCTGTATTATGAATATGACTCTGATACTGTATGCCATAAAAGTTTTATAATGATTCATTCATTAGTATATGGTCTAGGCTACCATGAAGCAATGGTATCCATCACACTAGACAACCATAAAGCAATCATATGGCTGCTTCTTCGTTATCAATGCACAAATCCCTATACCTGTTAAAAATATGAATTTCTTTTTCACACAATCTTTCTACTTTCGGTGTCTAGTGTTAGTAGTACATATAACATCTACCATGTTTTGTATCATATAAGACAGTATTGATGTAGGTACTGACGGACAGATGATTCATTTTGTAAGCAGATGATGCAAACTTTCGGTATCAATAAATACAGTACAGTACTGGAAATGTATTTTCTCTTCCTTATGATTTTCTTAATAACATTTTCTTTCCTCTGGCTTACTTTATTGCAAGAATACACTATATAACACATATAACACACAGAATATGTGTTAATCCACTGTTTATGTTATTGGGAAGGCTTCCAGTCAAGAGTAGGCTATTAGTAGTTATGTTTTGGGGGGACTCAAAAGTTATCTGAACAGTTTTGACTGTGCAGGGGGTCGGCGTCCCCAACTCCCGCATTGTTCAGGGGTCAAGAATATATATGTATTTCATTTAAGAGAATAGCATACAATATAGAAAAGAGTATGTAAACAACCTCGACTTTGAAAACATACCTGTCTGGATTCAAATCCTGCTCTGTCCCTTACTGCCCATGTGACTTTACACAAGTACTCAATCTCTCTGCATTTCAGTTGTATCATGCAGCAGTCAGTGGTCCTATTTGCCAAGTGTTTCCATTTCTCCCCTGTTCCAGGCCCCTGGCAGAACTGCACTTCTTGCTTTATCCCCTTTGTTTGGGCGGGGCCATAAATGTGACTAGCTCTGGCTAATGGGTTTGAGTGATATGTGAAATAATTCTGGGCCACAACATATGGTTGTTGGTGTGAGACCTCCCTCCAGGCACAGGGCCCTCTTTCCCTCAGGCACAGCGATCAACAACGTTCTACATGGTGGCTGCTCTGTCGGGTTCAGTCTCCACATCATTCCAGTAAGAAGAGATCAGATCTCTGACATCCACCATCCTGTGATGGACGTGCACCTGCCATGGACATGTAGTGAGAGTGAGGAATAAGCCAGTGAGATTTGGGGATTGTCTATGACCTAGCATAGCTCAGCATCTGCTGACTCACGTATCTCGTCTGCCAACTGAAATAACACCCTCTCAGGATTTTTCTGAGGGTGAAATGACTTAACTTACATGATGAGGTTATCACAGTGCTTGACACATAATAGGGACTCAAAACATGACAGCTTTAATTATTACATCATAATAAAACTGTTTTGGAGAAGTGTGTGATATTTGTATAAAATGAGAGGTATTGTGTCTGCTCATCCTGACAGGTAAGTTGTACTTTGCTTTCCAGAGTACGGCACTATGTTTGTTGCTATAGATAAGACTGCTTAATGAATTGCACTTATGCCCTTGTCTTTGCCACCACGCTATCCGACATATGTATAGAAATTGAAGTTACCTCTGAAGATTAAAAAGTGAATAGATTTAAGCAGGAGAGAGCCTGGCTGATGAGATAAGATAAAATGCATTTCAGCACAATAAGTAATTTCTTAAAGAGAAGAATAATAGATTATAATAATTATAAGCATACATTCTCTTGCTCTTAGTACGCAAAGGCACAAGCTTTTAAAGTGGTAGGAGATTTAGTGTGGACAGGTCCAAACAGAATATTTTCTGGGAATACTCGTTTCTCAGATGCTCTGTGGAAAAATGTATCATCCCCACATAAGTTGGGAAAACGATCCCTCTCTTTGACATTCATATTGTATATTAGCATATTATCTAAAAAACATCCTACGGTATGGAAATTCATTTACCTCTAGTCCTGTATGTTCCACACGTCTCTGAAGTAGAGTCCAATTTCGCTGTTGCTGTTTTTTTGTGGCCTTAGTGTTTTGCAGAACAAGCTTGGAAATGCTGAAGTGAGAGAAAAATAAAGTGGATTATTTAAGCATCATGTAATATAAATTATCACAAGTGACAATATTCTTGAGCCACGTATCAAGAAGTATTTCTCCCCCTTAAATGTATACACAATGTCGCTATCTGCTCAACTTGACTCATTCAATACCATTTCCATGATGGACCAGGACCCAGCTGATGAGAGATGACATCCAAGTCCATGAATCCCAGCCACCCCGTCCACGGCCACCCCACCCACCCAGGCCAAGCCATCCTCCTTCTCCACTTCACTCTCTACCAGCAGCTTCTCCCGTAAGTCCAGGTTCAGGTCGCATACACCCACAGGCTTTCTCTACCAGCTCTACAACAGTTAGGCCATAGCCAGAAGCCCCCTCACGCCCCCCACCTCCGTCCAACCTCTCTCTCAGGCCCTCGGCTCTTTGCCGGACTTCGGTCTGACGTTGCTTGGGTGCCTCTAAAAGCCCAGTTCCCTGAGTAAACTTCTACCACTGGCGGGGGCACCTCCTTCCTGAGTACCACCCACCGCAGCAGGATATAAAAGTTGGTGGAAAGGTTGGGATGTGAGCCAGAGTCCCCTCAAAGTCCCCCCCTCAGCCAGAGCACCCACCAGAGGTCTAAAGGTCTTCTGCACCTATGGGACTGACACTTCTGGAGGTTAAGCCGAACTGCAGTTCAATAGACCCTCCCCACTCTTAAAGACCAGACCCTCTTGCACGACTGTAGGTGATCACAAGACTTCCGGGACCACCTGAACCACCAAACTGAGGAGCCCTCAATCTTCACGTGACTGAGGGGGCTGAGTCTCACATGATCACATGCTGGCACATGACCATAAGGTCCACTTGACCAACAGTGGTCTAGAAGCTTCAGAGCCCACATGAGTGGAAGAACCTTAGGTGCCACGTGTGGTAGGAGCCACACTGTTGCCCATACATGGATCTACAGCGTGTAGTAGCCCACAACCTTCACATGATGGAGATTGCTGAATGTGACATGTACCATACTGGGAAGGGTACCAGACCATAGCATCCACATAACCCTAAGCAGTAGGTCACATCAAGGGCTGAGGCTACCACATGCTGGTAGCTAGTCAGGGTCACATGAGAGAAGGAGCCACATGACACACAGGGTTTAGGAGTCCACCATTCTCTAGTGACTTGTAGGGCTGGATCTACCACAGGGTCATGGTGACAACAGAGCCAAAGAGACCATATACCCTTTGGGTTTAAGAGCCCAAGATTCTGACCGGACAAGAAGGGCTGGGCCTCTCAGGTAAATATTGTCCACAGGATGGCAGCATCTACATGACCCTCACCCTTAGCAACCCACAGAGCTCATGTGCCTGGGAGGGTTGAGTCAGATTTCTGACAGTAGAGTCCAATGACATTAAGGTTCTACTTGATCTGCATGTTTCAGAGGAACATTACCTTCGGGAGAACAGGAGATCTGAGATTGCCCACATTCCTCATCTCCTCCATGATGTTGGTGCCTCCAAGTGACCTTCTAAGCGCACAAGCTTGAGCTTTACCTACACCCACCCCTCTCTAATGTGTTAATTTTATGTGCTTCCCCCCCCGATAGCACATGAAATTTAACACATAACTAATTAACACATAAGGATGAAATAAGTCTTCCCCCAAAACCACAGTCCTGGGCATGCTATAGAAACTACTGTTAAGAGCCTAAGCAGTGGGTACAGGAGAGCACTGTTGACTTAAGTTTCATGCAGGTCTAAAGGGAATTAAAGCAAATCTAATGAGTTGTAGTTTTTAATTTCGGAGGAAAAGTGTATAGTGATGAATTCGGGCCACACACTTGAGAAGGATAACTCATTTAAGAGAGGTAACTCTGTGGATTACGTACTGTTACAGAACTTTACAGATGTGAACACTGAAGGCCAGAGGTATTAAATCAATCACTTAAGAGGTCACGGATATTGCAGGTGGCACACCAAGAGTGGCCCACAGGCCGTCTGGCTCCAGACTCTGTGTTCTGCTCACCCACCAGGTTCCTCACTGGAAGGTAACATTGGGTTCAGCCTTACTAATTCAAAAAATCTGGGAAATCAGCCCCAGTTACTGAAAAGTTGAGATCATGAGAGATCTCTTTGGAATGCCACACTAATTAGACCCAGTCAAATTTGAGTCTATTTCATGGTCTCTATTTAAGGTTTGTGTATAAATATAAATGTATCTCTAATATGTGAAATATGTGTATATGAGTGGTTTATGAATTGCTTGATGATAGCTGAAAACATTTCCTTCTTTTAAATAAACACTGAAAAGAAGGTATCTTAGTCACCATACTCCCTGTGCCTGAATTACAACTATTACAAATGAGTGGAATCTGAATTCATTAGATTTTACAGTGTATATTCTGTCTGTGTCTCCCCAGAAAGAACAGAGAAAGGAGTAGTTGAATATATATTGTAGGGGTTTTTGTATTGCAAATCCAGAAACACCTATTTTGCTGATTTGTGTGGGAAACTGCAGGATCATCAGTATGTCCAAAATAAGTGTGATCTGATCTTTCTGGTTTGTTGGCTTCGGTAAACCATGTTATACGTTGTTCGGATTATTTTACTAGGTTCCTGCAATGAGGCATGGCTGCATAAATGAGCTGAAGAAAATGCAACAGATCAAATTTTCCACTGTGATTAAACTTGAGGTATTTAGAAAAGGCAAGAGACTCTGTGGTTCTAGGCCTACTGAAAAATGTCCTAGTTTGGGGTAAAGAATTGTAAGAGAAGACAGTTATTCGTGCAGGTCACTGTGTCTCATGTAACTGTGGAGAATTATTTGTGGGACACATAAATTCAGGAGACAAAAAAGGAGGCATATCTTTATTTAAAATAGAGCCTATTATGAACCTTTAGGCTGGATTTAGGAAACATCTCCATGTAGTCATAGGATGGAATCTGACACCAAGACCTGATATAGTTGTTATGTTTAGATACAGATGAGCAGATCAACAGTGCAAGATGCAGAACAATTTTATCGAGCCTAACTATGGTCACCTGATGGTGATTGGGGTCAACTTTTTTCACCAAAAGACCAATTCTGGCCATCTCATTAACCCTCTTAAGTCAGATTTTGCTCCTGTCAGACCTGATAACTCAAATCAATCATTCTTTCTCTGAGATGACGATCAGGAGTTCCTCAGGACCTTCTAAAAACATTTAGTTACATCAGTGGGGCCCTGTCACCACCCTCTACTATATATCGCGGGGGCAGGGAAAAAACTCTTTGGTTAAAGATCTGTGTATCTGGGGCCCAGTTTAGGCATTACATTTATCAGGCACTGTGTTTAGGCAGCATGATAAACCATTTCTCATGCATGTGATTTGGCAGGATTTCACGGGAACAAATTTTCCTTCTTTTATCATTTTGTTTTGAGGTGGCCACTTTGGAAGTTGGTGCCAGTGGTTTTAGGAGGAGGATTGGCTTTATCTAACACAGAGAAGTGGGAAAGGGGAGAAAGAGAACAGTTGTGATGTTGTTTCCCTAAAGGTAAATACTCAAATTCTTCTGGTTCTAACACACATATGTACAACTGAACTAGATGTCCCATGTGACTTTACTTTCAGAAAGCAAAGTTGACTTACCTAGCAACAGTACACCGGAGATAGCATCAGATGGGGCTGTATCATTATGCAAGTTGCATTCAGTACCTGTTTCACTTTGTTCCTCTGTGAAATTCGTTAAGATATATGGAAGTAAGTTTATTGTCACTGTTTTTTTTTTCTTTTTTTTAACATCTTCTTTGGAGCACAGTTGCTTTACAATGGTGTGCCAGCCTCTTCCCTACAACAAAGTGAACCAGACACACATACACACACGTTCCCATATCTCCTCCCTCTTTTGTCTCCCTCCCTCCCACTCTCCCTATCCCACCCCTCCAGCTGGTCACAAACACCGAGCTGATCTCCCTGTGCTATGTGCCTGCTTCCCACTAGATATCTATTTTACGTTTGGTAGTGTATATATGTCCATGCCACTCTCTCACTTTTTCACAGCATACCCTTCCCCCTCCCCATATCTTCAAGTCCATTCTCTGGTAGGTTTGTGTCTTTATTCCTGTCTTACCCTTAGGTTCTTCATGACCTTTTCATTTTTTCCTTAGATTCCATATATATTTTTTAGCATGCGGTATTTGCTTTCCTCTTTCTGACTTACTTCACTCTGTATGACAGACTCTGGGTCCATCCACCTCGAAAGAAGAGAAACAGTTGCAGTTACTGTCCTGGGGCGTAGAGTTGAGTATCCCTACCCACCAACCATCACAATGTAAAACTCAACAGCCCTAGGTTGAATATAATAGGGCGAATAAGAGGCTCATCCTGTGAGGATTACCATAGCATGGAAATAGGAGATTACATCCACAATTAAAATTTCTTCCAGGCAGAAGATGGAGAGAAGTGAGAAGATAGGGATTCTGTACAGGGTGTTTATTCATGATCTGTGTCGTTTGTCATGATATGCCTCTCCAGTACCATTTGGAAACCCCTTCCATGTGAAAACCATTGAAAATAAAATTGTGGTTCATAGACTTTCATAGTACTAGTCGAGAAGGAACTTTTTCCTGGGCTGCTTCGTTTTATCCACTCAAACATTTTTCCATTCAAAACATAGTTCTAGAGTGTGATGTCAGGAAGTTGGCATAACAGGAGTCTCCAAATAAATATTTTGCCTAATCAGCCATGGGCGAGAGTGTTTTTGTGGGAGCCCCAGTATCCAGTGATGAAGCCCCAACACCCTGATCCATTAGAAAAAAAAAATCCAAGAACAGACACGTTGAAGAGAGTAGGAAGAATAGCTTCACGCTACCAATATCAAACTTCCCCCAAGGCTACACATATCAATGCCTAGATAGATGCACTAGGCCTGCAATTCCTCCCATAGGGGAAAGTGAGAGTGTGGTGAGCACCTGAATACCCAGTGGTGCTAGATGCTGCCCAGTAATACCACTTCTTTCTTGCCCAAACCCAGAACTCAGAGGTAATGAGCATGGCTGAATAGTCTTGGGATAGCAAGAAGGGGAAAGGACAAGGGCTCACAGCAAACAGGGCACCAAGCTCAACAAATGGCTGCAGTTCTACTAACTGCCTCACAGACTGTACCTTACAAACCTCATAAGGACATCACCTACAGAAGCCTCAATTTGCCCATGAGCACATCCAGCACTCCATGTTCCTGTCCCCCTCAGAACCGACATTCCATGGACACCCCTGCAGAAGGTGCACTCATGCCTCCACAGATCATGCACATGTGCATAAAGAGGACACGCACCACTCTGCTGGATGGTGAGAACAGACATACCTTAAACACTTCAGGGTACCGAAATGGTGAAAATAAACAGGAGGCTGTCAGCATGTGTCCTGCTTTGTGCAATTGAGAAAAGGCGTGTATCATCCAAACACTTCCTTCACAAGATGAAACAAGAGGGGCAGAGCAGGTGAATCCACAGAAGAGGCCTTAGAGACCCCCCAGTATCCCTAGCTTGGCTGAGTGGTGCAGGAGTTTCTCTCCTGAAAAAGTTCACTAAAGACTGATGGAGGAGATTGCTTCCTTAAATGTGAAGACACCAACACGAGATTTTCAGGGGCAGGAAAAATCTAGGAAGCCCAACACCCCACCAATGAAACAAGATAAGTTCCCAGTAACTGACCCCATAGAAAGGGAGGTCCATGAATTGCCTGACAAGGAATTCAACATGATTGTTTCAAAGATGCCCAGCCAGCTGCAAGGCAACTCAATGAAATCAGAAAAGCAATACCTGTACAGAATGAAAAAGTCAACAAGGAGATAGAAATCATATAAAGGAGCCAAAGAGAAATGATGGAGCTGAAGAATACAATGGATGAATTTAGAAATATAATAGAGAGCTATAACAACAGACTTCATCAAGCAGAAGAAAGAATTTATGAACTCAAAAAGAAGTAATTTGAATTTACCTAATCAGAGGAGAAGAAAAAAGAATGAAAAAGAGTGGGGGAAATCTATGGGATTTTTAAAACACCGTTAAATGGACTCATATACGGATGATGGGAGACCCTGGAGGAGGAGGAGTGGAGAGAGATAGAGAGAAAGAGAGAGAGAGAGAGAGAAAGAGAGAGAGTGAGAGAGAGAGAGAGAGAGAGAGAGTGAGAGAGAGAGAGGCGGGGGGCGGGGATTATATTTATAGAAATAATGGCTGAAAACCACCCAAATTGTGGGAGCAACATGGACCCCTAAGTTCACGAAACTCAAAAGTCCTCGAACAGTATCAACTCATAGGAGGTTATATGAGGACACATTATAATAAAAATATCAAAAGTCAAAGACAAGGAAATAATTGTTTTTCTTCTCTTAACTCTCTTTATATTTTACTTATTTATTTTGAATACTTACAACAATCTAGAATTTTTGTCAACTCTATTAAAAATTAATTTTATTGGAGTATACTTGCTTTACAATGTGGTGTTAGTTTCTGCTCTACAGCAAAGTGAATCAGCTATATACATATATATATATATATATATATATATATATATATATATATATATATATATATATCCCCTCTCTTGTGGATGTCCTTCCCGTTTGGTTCACCACAGAGCATTGATTAGAGTTCCCTGCGCTATAGAGTAGGTTCACATTCGTTATCTATTTTATATATAGTAGTGTATATATGTCAACCCCAATCTCCCAGTTCAACCCACCCCCCCTTCCCGCCCTGGTATCCATATGTCTGTCATCTACATCCGTGTCTCTAATTCTGCTTTGCAAATAAGTTCATCTGTATCATTTTTCTGGATTCCACATATAAGGTATATGATATGATATTTTTCTCTTTCTGAATTACTTCACTCTGTATGACAGTCTCTAGGTCCATCCACGTCTGTGCAAATGGCACAGTTTCGTTCCTTTTTATGTCTGAGTAATGTTCCATTGTATATGTGTACCACACCTTCTTTATCCATTCCTCTGTTGATGGATATTTAGGTTGCTTCCATATCCTGGCTATGCAATGAACATTGGGGTGCATGTATTTTTTTGAATTATGGTTTTCTCAGTGTATATGCCCAGGTGTGGGGTTGCTGGGTCATATGGTAGTTCTATTTTTAGTTTTTTAAGGAACCTCCATACTTTTCTCCATAGTGGCTGTATCAAATTAAATTCCCACCAACAGTGTAAGAGGGTTCCCTTTGCAAGGAAAGAATTGTTAAGTCTGTGAGAGAAATGCCACTTGTCATATACAAGGGAACAGCATAAGGCTATCAGGAGATTTCTGAAAAGAAACCTTGCAGTCCAGGAGAGAGTGGGATGATATATTCAAAGTGCTGAAAGAAAACAACCAACAACCAAGAATACTCTATTCAGAAAAGCCGTCCTCCAGAAATGAAAGATAGATGATGACATTCCCAGACAAACAAAAGCTGAGGGAGTTATTCACCACTCGACCTGCCTTACAAAAAATGCTAAAGGGAGTTCTTTGAGTGGAAACAAAAAATTAACAACATGAAAACCTATGAAAGCATATAACTCATACGTAAAAGTAAGCATATAGTCAAATTCAAACACTCCAACATTGTAATGGTGGTGGGTAAAACACTTTTAACTTTAGTATAAAAATGGAAAGACCAAAGTATTAATAATAAATACAGTTGCAGTAATTCATTAGTGCTCACAATATAAAAGATATAAACTGGGACATCAATAACATGTAATGAGGTGGGAAGAGGTAAAAGTATACAGATTTTGCATATGATCAAAGTTAAGCTGTTATCATCTTAAAGCAGACTGGCATAACTAAAGATGTTTTATGTAAGCATGGTGCTAACCACCATGGTTAATTAATTTTAGTTTTCTTTTTTTTTGGTAAGTCTTTGAAATGCAGTGCATTTTCTCGATATGTAAGCAATATGAACAGATTATTAAATAATTTTGCATCCTTTCTCTTCTTTTAATTGAAATATAGTTGATTTACAATATTATATTAGTTTAGGTGTACAGCAGAGTGATCCAGCATTTTTACAGATCATACTCCACTACAAGTTATTATCAGATAATGCCTATAATTCCCTGTACTATACAGTACATCATTGCTGCTTTCCCATTTTATACATAGTAGTTGTATCTCTTAATCCCATGCCCCTGATTTGTCCCTCCTACCTTCCCTCTCCCTTTTGGTAACCAAAAATTTGTTTTCTGTATCTGTGAGTCTGTTTCCATCGTGCATATGCGCTCATTTGTATTATTTTTTAGATTCCACATATAAGTGGTATCATACAGTATTTGTCTTTCTATATCTGATATTTCACTAAGCATATTATTGCCTAGGTCCATCCATGTTGCAGCAAATAGCAGAATTTCATTCTTTTTATGGCTGAGTAATATTCCATTGTGTGTGTATATATGCCACATTTTTCTATCAGTTCGTCTGTTGATGGCCACTTGGGTTGCTTCCATATCTTTGTTATTGTAAATAGTGCTGCTATGAACCTTGGGGTGCGTGTATCTTTTCAAATCAATGCTTTTGTTATTTTTCTGTATATGTATCCAGGAGTGGAATTGCTGGATCATATGGTAGTTTTATTTTTAGTTTTTGAGGGAGCTCCATATTGTTTTCCATAGTGGCTGCACCAATTTACATTCCCACCAACAGCATACAAGGATTCCCTTTTCTCCACATCCTCTCCAATATTTGTTATTTGTAGACTTTTTGATGATACCCATTCTGACAGGTGCGAGATGATATGTGATTGTTGTTGTGATTTGCATTTCTCTAAATATTAGCGATGCTGAGCATCTTTTCATGTGCCTGTTGGCCGTGTGTACATCTTCTTTGGAAAAATGTCTATTCAGGTCTTCTGCCCATTTATCATTGGGGTGTTTGTTGTTTTGATATTCAGTTCTATGAGCTGTTTATATATTTTGCATATTAACCCCTTGTCAGTCACATCATTTGAAAATATTTTATCCCAATACTTAGGTTTTATTTTCATTTTTCTTGATGGTTTCCTTTCCTGTGCAAAAGCTTTTAAGTTTAATGAGGTCTCGTTAGATTATTTTTGGTTTTATTCCTTTCGCTTTAGGAGATTTATCCAAAGGAATATTGGTGTGACTTTTGTCAAAGAGTGTTCTGCTTATGTTCTCTTCTAGGACTTTTATGTTTTGAGGTCTTGCATTTAGGTCTTTAAACCATTTTATTTTTGTATATGGTGTGAGGGAATTTTCTAATCTTTGTTTTACATGTAGATGACCAGTTTTCCCAACACCACTGATTGAGGAAACTGCCTTTTCTCCATTGTATATTCTTGCCTCCTTTTCTGTAGATTAATTTACCATGCGTGCATGGGTTTATTTCTTGACTGTCTATTCTATTCCATTGACTGATGTGTCTGTTTTTGTGCCAGGCCCATGCTGTTTTGATTAGCTTTGTTGCATAGTCCGAAGTCTGGGAGGGATATACCTCCAACTTCATTCCTTTTTTTCCTCAAGATTGCTTTGGCAATTTGGGGTCTTTTGTGGTTCCATATGAATTTTTGGATTCTTGGTTCTAGTTCTGTGAAAAATAGCATAGGTATATGATAGAGATTGCATTGAATCTGTAGATTACTCTGGGAAGTATGGACATTTTAACAATATTAATTCTTCCAATCCAACAGCATGGGATATCTTTCCATTTCTTTGTTCATCTTCAGTTTCCTGCATCAGTGTTTCATAGTTTTCAGATAGGGCTTTCACCTCCCTGGTTAGGTTTACTCCTAGGTGTATTATTCTTTTCAATGTGATTTTAAATGGAGTTTTAAAAAAACACTTTCTTTTTGTGATACTTCATTATTAGTTTATAGAAATTCAACGGATTTCTGTATGTTAATCTTGGAATCTAAAAGTTTGCTGAATTCATTCATTAATTCTAATAGTTTTTGGGTGGAGGCTTTAGAACTTTCTATACAAAGTATCATGTCTTCCGCAAAGAGTAATGGTTTTACCTTTTCCCTTCCAGTGGGGGTACCTTTTCTTTCTTTTTCTGTCTGATTGCTGTGGTTAGAACTTCCAATACTATGTTAAATGTAAGTGGTGACAGTGGGCATCCTTACCTTGTTCCTGAATTTAGTGGAAAGTCTTTCAGCTTTTCGCCATTCACTATGGTGTTGGCTGTGGGTTTGTCGCAAATGCCCTTATCATGTTGAGACATGTTCCCTCTATACACACTTTGTTGAGAGTTGTTGTCATGAATGGATGTTCAATTGTGTCAAAAGCTTTTTCTGCATCTATTGAGATAATCATGTGATTTTTATCTTTCATTTTGTTGATGTGGTGTCTCACACTGATTGATTTGCAAATGTTGAATCATCCTTGTGACCCTGGAATAAATCCTAAGTGATTTATGGTGTATGGTCCTTTTGATATATTGTTGGATTTGTTTTGCTAATATTTTCTCCAGGACCTTTTCATTTGCATTCATCAAAGATATTGCCCTCTCATTTCCTTTTTCTGTAGTGTCTTTGTCTGGCTTTGGTGTCAGGGTATTGGTGGCCTTGTTGCATTCTTATTTTATGATGTCTTTGAAATGCCATGTGTTATCATTTCAACAAAGCAACAACATATACAATTCATTTAACATGTTCGTGTCTCTAAGTCAGAAATGCACTAGCAAAATGGAGGTAAGAACAAGTTATTAACAATTTTTATTATTAATTAAGTTTTACATTATTTTGTTTCTGAAATGCAGTTTATCACTTCAACATGTAAGCAATAAGAAAAAATTGTAAAAATTTTTTTACTGAGTCTTTAAAATGTGTGTTATCATTTCAACAAGGAAACAATGTAAACATCATTCATTACTTTTACATTCTTGTTTCTTACTAAGTCTTTAAACTGCAATCTGTTTTCATTTCAACCAGGAAACACTATACACAAAATACTAATTATTTTTCCATTCTTTTCCGTTATCAGATCGTTGACATTTTCTGTTACCATTTCAACATATAAACAGTAGGAACAACCTATTAATTAACTTTATTTTCTCTCAATTAGTCTTTGGAATGCAATGTTTTATCACATTGACGTGTAAACCTATACACAGGTAATTATTATAACATTTTTCTTACTAAGTCTTTAAAATAAAATGCTATCATTTTAACACGTAAGGATATAAAGAATTTAATTTACATTATTTTATCTTTACTGTCTTTGATATGCAGTATGTTATCATTTCAACATGTAAACAATACACGCAAATTAGCAGTTAGTTATTCTGCATCCTTAGTTTCTTGCTAACTCTTGGATACACAGTGTGCATTCAACACCTAGGGTACATCACATTTGAGAGTAGCCAGATTTCTAGAATTCAGAAGCCACTTATGGTTAGTGTGCACCATACTGAGCAGTGCAACTCTAGTGGAAGAGCTGAGGGAGCAAATACACATGCAACAATGTGTACCATGAAGGAAATATACATGATAACTTAAGAAAAAGCAGCTGAAGAATAAATCTACTTAAATGGGGAAGCAAGAGAAAACCTATCTGAGGAGGTAACATATAAGCCATGATCTGAGGCCTGAGCATCTACCCAACAGCATAAAAAGGCCAATATCACTTGAGCAGACTATGTAAGGGTAAAAAGTGAAAAAAAAATACTGTGATATGGGGGAATAAATAATTTCCCCAGTCCTCTAAGAAAGAGTAGAGAAACTGATAAATCATAGGAATGTCTACACTCTGAGGGAGATCAGGGACTTTATCTTTCTTAGCACATGGAAAAGTACCTAAATCATAACAGATACTTGGTGAATATGTGTGGAATAAGGAATAACTGAGCCAGGGGTCTGAGACCTGGGAAATCAGGCAGCAATATGCTGATGTAGATACCAGTAGGTAGTGGGCATAGTTTGTTTGTTTCCTTTTAGTTGCATGTGGTTTCTCATAAGCCACCTGAGGTAATCAGAAACACAAGAAGTTTGCAGGTCCCTAGAGGGTAAAATTATTCAACAACTACCACCTCTCGGAAGAGTTTCAATTGATCTGACTTGTGTCAAGTGCCCATAAATGGATAAGTGAACCAATCAGTGTGGATAAGGAATTGATGTACCATGACTGGGTCAGCTTACGTCACATACCCAACACTGTGGTTAGTAACCAGAAGATGTAGAGGGCAGTGGGCAAGAGATCCAGAGGACCTTTCAAATTCCTCTATTTCCTTTTAAAATTTCCTCTTTTATAGAGATCAGTTTACCTATCCAGTGTTCGTAACCCCAGTTTCCTAGAACATTAGAACATTACGTATGTGTCTCTACAAACTTGGGTTTCAGGCAAAAAAAAAAAAAAAGAAAAAAGTGAACGCTTTCATGGCCACACATCAGTGTTGAAACACCTCCTTGTACTGTGGAAATCACTATGAACAAGTGGCCCAATTCATGTCATCCCGCTGTGCCCCGTGCAGCATCGCCTGCAACTGAGCCTGAACTTCAGCAAGTTTTTGTTGGTCCAAACTGTCATGAAAATTCCCTTGCTCGTAGCAATGGAGAGGGACAGGATAAATCACATACTTCAGCTTCATCAAGGATGTCAAGTGTTGCAGAAGACTCTTGAGCACAGGCATTGTAATGGGATTGAAGCCAAAGCTAAGGACACGGAGGTGGGTACAGTGGCTCAGGGCTGGGAGGATGGCAGAGAGAGTAGAATCAGTTATCATACAATTGTTTATCTCCAGATGTTGCAGGGTGCTTGAGACCTTCTCCAGCAGAGCCTGGAAGGGCTCATATCCTTCTGAGAAGATCTCGTTGTTACTGAGACTCAGTTCCTTTAGGTGGGTGGCCTGAGAGCTCTTGGACAGGACAGTGATGTCTCTGTTAGAAAGGCTACAGTAAGATAGATACAGTGTATCCAACTGACGTGGCACAATGCTATAGAGAGAAAAATGTAAGGTTATTTCAGAAGAATGAGGGCAATGAGCCCCAAATTATAGGTACCTAAGGCTCTAGAATAAAGTACTGTGTTCACGGTTTGCAATAGGTGGTTGACATTGTGGACTTTGGGATCAGACTTTATACATTTGTGACCTTGAGAAAGTGACTTTACAACTCTGAGGTACAGGGATTTAATCTTGAAAACGTGCACAGTAGTAATTATTATAAAGAACTGCGGGAAAGATTAAGTGAAGAAATTGCATGCACTTAGTATATACGACATAATCAGTGTTGCATCTGATTCACTTATTTGGCGAGGATGGGTCTGGGAAAGCAGCCAACTGAGGGTTTCCTTTGACTAGTTCCCAGATGACAAGTTCTCCATTCAGGGTCTAAGGCTTGGGGGAAATACAGGAGCAAAATTATCTGGCAGTGTTAACTATTGGGGCCCATCCATGGGCATGTGCATTAGTCCTATAGCTTAATGTTTCTCCATCTGAATGCCTCCCCTTCCTCTCCAGAGAGCTGTAAAGTCCAATAGGAGAAGGACTGAGTCTTTTTCACCAATATATTTACAGACTTATTATAGTGTCTGCCCAGGGCCACTGAATGAATGAATGAATATATGAGCACAGCTTCCTTTTCTAACCTCATCTGCTGCTCACCATAAGGTACCCCTCTCTCCCCCGGCTAGGTTCAAACTCCCAGCAGTGCCTACACTGAGGTAAAAAGAGAAATGGGTTACAAGGAGCTTAGGAAGATCCAAGCATGGTCTCTTCTGTCTTAACAATGAGGTGTTCAAGGAGCACAGGTTCCTCCCCATCCCCTCACCTGAGAAGTTTGTGCAGTTGATTGGTGAGGCAGACGAGAGGCAAGCTGAGCTCCTGGAGGTTTTCCAGCCGCCCAAGGCAGAGGAGAAAAGATCTGAATTTCCTTCTCGTAGAAGATTTAAAGGGGATGTTACACAGAGTAAGGCTGTTCAGGTGGATCACCCGAGCCAAAAGGGTGAGGACTTCACTCAGATCAGCCTGATCCATTTCCAGGTGATCAATGCACCCCAGATCAAGAAACTGCAGGATACTTTTGTGGGCAGACATTCTATCGATTTGCAAATCTCTGCAGCAGATGTGCAAGGACCCAAAGTCCTGCTGAATTTTACTACAAAGGAAAGAGAGGAATTGCTCTGTTCTCAAGGTACTATTGAGGGAAATATCCACTAGTAATTCCATGGGTTCCTGAGCTGACTGAGGCGCAGACCCAGAATTACCAATCCCGAGGCGCCTGACACTATGCTGAGCTTCTTCTATCTTAAGGATAGAGCGCTGAGAGTATTTGCATGACTTAAAACAGAAAGGGAATGTGGTCCGAATCTCAGAGCATATTGTCTTACACTCCGGGTCATGCCTTAAATCTAGGATCCTCAGTCTGGGCCCCCTGTAAGGAAAGGAAGAGACAGAACACATGAGAGATAGCTGATTTTAATATAACCCAGCAAGATCAATGATGAGAAGCAGGGACAGTGCACTTTAACCCTGGTTTGCGCTTCACTGCCATTCACCAAGAAGTTCTTTCCACACAAATGCAGCGTCTTTCATCCTTTTCCCACCCCCTCCTTCACCTCCAGGCTTTCCCTGTCTCAATGCCCATATTCCGCTTGTGTGTAATCACACTCAAATCCATTCATAGTATCCTCAAGCACTTCTATTCTATAATCAACTCTATAAGGCAATAGAGTCCCGACGGTGACCCCAAGTGCTGACCGACAGCTCTGCAAAGACTGCAGTATTCACCATTGGCTACTGCTGGGAGATGGTTTAGTATTCCCCTGCCCCAGGCTACAGCATACCCTCCTGCTGACTCCCTGTGTCTCTATTGCTCTTAGCCTTACCAAGAGGAAGAGTTCTGGGCAGGGAGCATCTGCAGACCATCAATCATGGCTTCCAATGTCATAGTATGACTCCTGTGTGTTCAATGACCCAATGTGGAGACAGCGAAAAGGCCAAACCCTCACCATTGCCGTTAGCATCATCTTATTCCCACCCAAGAAGGCAGCGTTGAACAATGGAACAAAGAGGTCTCTTGGGATTTCGTCCAGGGCATGGATAGCTACAGGCTCATTATTCAGCAGACTCTTTGCAGCAAGCATTAGGAGTGTAACTGTGGTCTCTTGGTCCATCTTCAAAAACCTGCTTCAGAGTGGAGAATATTTAGAAATCCTGAGAAGATATCTATAGTCACTTCTTTGCTTCCAGGGTTAGCTATGGAAAAAATACTTATTGAATAAGTATGTGGTCAATCATAGGGCCAACTCAAGTGACCTCTACTATAGGAATAGAATGAAAATGGACTTGTGTGTAATTTAATTACATATGTGTACAAACACGTGCACACAAGCACACACACACACACACACACTTACATGAGATAAAATGCTATTAGAAATCAGAGGTACGTTAGCAGAAGACAATGCTTACCACCTAGCTGACTTCGTCAAATTATTTCCTCTTGAGGAGCTTCAAGACGGAGGAAGAGTAAGACATGGAGATCACCTTCCTCCCCACAAATATATCAGAAATACGTGTACATGTGGAACAACTCCTACAGAACACTTACTGAACACTGGCAGAAGTCCTCAGACCTCCCCAAAGGCAAGAAACTCCCCAAGGGCCTGGGTAGGGTAAAAGAAAAAAGAAAAAACAGTGACAAAAGAATAGAGACAGAACCTGCACCAGTGGGAGGGAGCTGTGAAGGAGGAAAGGTTTCCACACACTAGGAAGTCCCTTCGTGGGCAGAGACTGCTGGTGGTGAGGGTGGGAGTTTCGGATCCATGGAGGAGAGCGCAGCAACAGGGGTGCAGAGGAAAAAGTGGAGAGATTCCCGCTCAGGGGGTTGGTGCCGACCAGCACTCACCAGCTTGAGAGGCTTGTCTGCTCACCCGCCGGGGCGGGCGGGGGCTGGGAGCTGAGGCTCAGGCTTCGGAGTTCAGATCACAGGGAGAGGACTGGGGGTGGCTGCATGAACACAGCCTGAAGGGGTCTTGTGCGCCATGGCTAGCTGAGAGGGACACAGGGAAAATGTCTGGAGCTGCTGAAGAGACAATAAACTTTTCCTTGCCTCTCTGTTTCCTGGTGCACAAGGAGAGGGGTTTAGGAGCTCTGCTTAAAGGAGCTCCAGAGAAGGGAGCGAGGAAATAGTTAATCCAGTCCAGGAAGCACAGAGAGTCGCATACAGCATAAAACCAAGGAGAAACACGCCAAGACACATATGAATCAAACTATAAAAAATTAAATACAAAAAAGAAATATTAAAAGCAGCAAGGGAAAAACGACAAGTAACACATAAGGGAATCCCCATAAGGTAAACAGCTGATCTTCCAGCAGAAACTCTGCAAGCCAGAAGGGAGTGGCAGGACATATTTAAAGTGATGAAAGAGAAGAACCTACAACCAAGATTACTCTACCCAGCAAGGATCTCATTCAGATTTGAAGGAGAAATTAAAAGCTTTACAGACAACAAAAGCTAAGAGAATTCAGCACCACCAAACCGTCTTTACAACAAATGCTAAAGGAAGTGCTCTAGGCAAGAAACACGAGCGAAGTAAAAGACCTAAAATAAAAAAAAAAAACCCAAAACAATTAACAAAGTGGTAACAGGAACATACATATCGATAATTACCTTAAATGTAAATGGATTAAATGTGCCAACCAAGACATAGGTTGACTGAATGGATACAAAAACAAGACCCGTATATATGGTGTCTACAAGAGACCCACTTCAGACCTAGGGACACATACAGACTGAAAGTGAGGGGATGGAAAAAGATATTCCATGCAAATGGAAATCAAAAGAAAACTGGAGTAGCAATTCTCATATCAGACAAAATAGACTTTAAAACAAAGACTTTTACAGGAGACAAAGAAGGACAGCACATAATGATCAAGGGATCAATCCAAGAAGAAGATATAACAATTGTAAATATTAACGCACCCAACATAGGAGCACCTCACTACATAAGGCAAATACTAACAGCCATAAAAGGGGAAATTAACAGTAACCCAATCACATTAGAAGACTTCAACACCCCACTTTCACCAATGGAGAGATCACTCAAAATGAAAATAAATAAGGAAACACAAGCTTTAAATGATACATTAAACAAGATGGACTTAATTGATATTTACAGGACATCCCATCCAAAAACAACAGAATACACATTCTTCTCAAGTGCTCATGGAACATTCTCCAGGATAGATCATATCTTGGGTCACAAATCAAACCTTGGTAAATTTAAGAAAATTAAAATCGTATCAAGTATCTTTTCCGAACACAACACTATGAGACTAGATATCAATTACAGGAAAACATCTGGACGAAATACAAACACATGGAGGCTAAACAATACATTACTAAATAACCAAGAGGTCACTGAACAAATCAAAGAGGAAATCAAAAAATAGCTAGAAACAAATGACAATGAAAAGACGATGACCAAAAACCTATGGGATGCAGCAAAAGAAGTTCTAGGAGGGAAGCTTAGAGCAATACAATCCTACCTCAAGAAACAAGGAAGATCTCAAATAAACAACCTAACCTTACACATAAAGCAATTAGAGAAAGAAGAACAAAAAACCCCACACACTTAGCAGAAGGAAATGAATCATAAAGATCAGATGAGAAATAAATGAAAAAGAAATGAAGGAAACGATAGCAAAGATCAATAAAACTAAAACCTGGTTCTTTGAGAAGATAAACAAAATTGATAAAACGTTAGCCAGACTCATCAAGAAAAAAAGGGAGAAGACTCAAATCAGTAGAATTAGAAATGAAAAAGGAGAAGTAACAACTGACACTGCAGAAATACAAAGGATCATCAGATATTACTACAAGCGACTCTATGCCAATTAAATGGACAACCTGGAGGAAATGAACAAATTCATAGAAATGCACAACCTTCCCAGACTGAACCAGGAAGAAATAGAAAATATGAACAGACCAATCACAAGCACTGACATTGAAATGGTGATTAAAAATCTTCCAACAAACAGAAACCCAGGACCAGATGGCTTCACAGGTGAATTCTATCAAACATTTAGAGAAGAGCTAACACCTATCCTTCTCAAACTCTGCGAAAATATAGCAGCGGGAGGAACACTCCCACACTCATTCTACGAGGCCACCATCACTCTGATACCAAAACCAGACTAAGATGTCACAAAGAAAGAAAACTACAGGCCAATATCACTGAGGAACATAGATGCAAAAATCCTCAACAAAATCCTAGCAAACAGAATCCAACAGCACATTAAAATGATCATACATTATGACCAAGTGGGGTTTATCCCAGGAATGCAAGGATTCTTCAATATATGCAAATCAATCAACGTGATACACCATATTAAAAAACTGAAGGAGAAAACCCATATGATCCTCTCAGTACATGCAGAGAAAGCTTTTGACAAAATTCAACACCCATTTATGATAAAAACCCTCCAGAAAGCAGGCACATAGGGAAACTTCCTCAACATAATAAAGGCCATATCTGACAAATCCACAGCCAACATCGTCCTCAATGGTGAAAAAATGAAACCATTTCCACTAAGATCAGCAAATTGACAAGGTTGCCCACTCACGCGACTATTATTCAACATAGTTTTGGAATTTTTAGCCACAGCAATCAGAGAAGAAAAAGAAATAATAGGAATCCAAATTGGAAAAGAAGTAAATCTGTCACTGTTGGCAGATGACATGATACTATACATAGAGGATCCTAAAGATGCTACCAGAAAAGTACTAGAGCTAATCAAGGAATTTGGTTAAGTAGCAGGATACAAAATGAGTGCACAGAAACCTCTTGCATTCTTATACATTAATGATGAAAAATCTGAAAGAGAAATTAAGGAAACACTCCCATTTACCATTACCACAAAAAGAATAAAATATCTAGGAATAAACCTACCTAAGGAGACAAAAGACCTGTGTGCAGAAAATTACAAGACACTGATGAAAGAAATTAAAGATGATAGAAATAGATGGAGAGATATACCATGTTCTTGGATTGGAGGAATCAACACTGTGAAAATGGCTCTACTACCCAAAGCAATCTACAGATTCAATGTAATCCCTATCAAACTACCACTGGCATTTTTCACAGAACTACAACAAAAAATTTCACAATTTGTATCAAAACACAAAAGACCCCGAATAGCCAAAGCAGTCTTGAGAAAGAAACACAGAGCTGGAGGAATCAGGCTCCCTGACTTCAGACTATACTACAAAGCTACAGTAATCAAGACAGTATTTTACTGGGACAAAAAAAGAACTATAGATCAATGGAAGAGGATAGAAAGCCCAGAGATAGACCCACACACATACAGACACCTTATCTTCAATAAAGGAGGCAAGAATATACAGGGGAGGAAAGACAGCCTCTGCAATAAGTGGTGCTGTGAAAACTGGACAGCTACATGTAAGAGAATGAAATTAGAACACTCCCTAACACCATACACAAAAATAAACTCAAAATGGATTAAAGACCTAAATGTAAGGCCAGACACCATCAAACTCTTCGAGGAAAACAGAGGCAGAACACTCAATGACATACATCACAGTAAGATCCTTTTTGACCCACCTCCTAGAGAAATGGAAAAAAAAACAAAGATAAACAAATGGAACCGAATGAAACTTAAAAGCTTTTGCACAGCAAAGGAAACCATAAACAAGACAAAAACACAACCCTCAGAATGCAAGAAAATATTTTCAAATGAAGCAACTGACAAAGGATTAATCTCCAAAGCTTACAAGCAGCGCACGCAGCTCAATATCAAAAAAACAAACAACCCAATCCAATAATGGGCAGAAGACCTAAATAGACATTTTTCCAAAGAAGATATACCAATTGCCAACAAACACATGAAAGGATGCTCAACATCATTAATCCTTAGAGAAATTCAAATGAAAACTACAATGAGATATCATCTCACACCAGTCAGAATGGCCATCATCAAAAAATCTACAAACAATAAATGCTGGAGAGGGTGTGGAGCAAAGGGAACACTCTTGCACTGCTGGTGGGAATGTGAATTGGTACAGTCACTATGGAGAACAGTACGGAGGTTCCTTAAAAAACTAAAAATAGAATACCATACGACCCAGCAATCCCACTACTGGGCATATACCCTGAGAAAACCATAATTCCAAAAGAGTCATGGACCACAGTGTTCATTGCAGCTCTATTTACAATAGCCAGGACGTGGAAGCAACCTAAGTGTCCATCAACAGATGAATGGATAATGAAGATGTGGCACATATATACAATGGAATATTACTCAGCCATAAAAGGAATGAAACTGAGTTATCTGTAGTGAGGTGGATGGACCTAGAGACTGTCATACAGAGTGAAGTAAGTCAAAAAGAGATAAACAAATACCGTATGCTAACACATATATATGGAATCTAAAAAAAAAAGGAAAGAAAATGGTCAGAAGAACCTAGGGGCAAGATGGGAACAAAGATGCAGACCTACTAGAGACTAGACTTGAGGATACAGGGAGGGGGAAGGGTAAGCTGGGACAAAGTGAGAGAGTGTGAAGGACTTATATGCACTACCAAACGTAAAATAGATCGCTAGTGGGAAGCAGCTGCAGAGCACAGGGAGATCAGCTCGTTGCTTTGTGACCAAATAGAGGGGTGGGATAGGGAGGGTGGGAGCGAGGGAGATGCAAGAGGGAAGAGATATGGGGACATATGTGTACGTATAACTGATTCACTTTGTTATAAGGCAGAAGCTGACACACCATTGTAAAGCAATTATACTCTAATAAAGATGTTAAAAAATCATTTTCTCCCAAAAGGATACAAACCAATAAGAAGGGAAATCTATATTTACACAAAAGCCACACCCTCATCATTACTTGAAAATGGAAAAGGCCAAAAATTCAAAAGAATTGTGAGTAAAAAAGAAAAATCTTGAATCCTGGCATAAGATTTGTCACACTCCCATTACCAGGCTTTGTGGAAAACAAAAGACAGACCAAGAAAAGCTGCCAAGAGAGAGGAAAGAAGATGGAAAAGGGATGAAAGCTCATCTAGAATGCCTAAGCCCAGAATAAATCTAAAAATACCAAAAAGGTGTCCTAGAATATGAAAGCCCGGACTACAGGGAACGTACTCCACAATCAGAGCTTATGAAGGGACAGGGATGATTTGAAGTGCAGTCTTTGAAAGATATAACTCTTAGGGAAGAATAAAGGCAAACAGTTAGGGAGAAGCACCCATCGGCACTTGGGTAATGACGGAGAAAAGAAACAAAAGGGGAAAATTAAGGATCTTGCAAGACATAAGAGAACCGCAAAATCAGAGCACTCAGGACTTCTCCCTTCATCACCAAAACAAACAAACAAAATAAAAAGGATTTGGACTTTGCCATACTAACAAAAAATCACATTATTAAACTAGGAATCTTGTTGAAAAAAACCAATATCATACAGATGAACAGAATGAAGGGAATTCCATACCAAACTTTAAAAAAAAAAAAAAGAGGGATGAGGAAACAAAAGTGAATATATATTAAACAACCATGAAGGAGAAAAAGACTGGAAGTCATCACTCCAAACAAAATTAATTACACTCAAGCAAGCATTGGAGGATAGGAAACCCACCTTAAACAGAATATTTTAAAAAATGAAAAGACAGTGACTGACTAAAAAGAAAGGCTGAAGCAAAGATTTTTTAACCAACTGGGGTGTCCCTTAAATATCACAGCCTATAGAAAAAGCTTTTCAACTTGCAGAAACTTAGGAAATTCTGCACCCCTCAGCCCTTCCTAAGGAATCTACTAGAGCAGGGGTCTGCAAACTGGCCCAATGATCCAAATCCAGCCCACTGCTTGATTTTGTAAATAAAGCTCTATTGGAACAAAGCCATGATCAATCATTTATGTATTGTTTATGAATGCTTTTGCACTACAGTAGCAAAGTTGAGTAGAGAGACAGTGACACTGTGACCCAGGAACTTACAATACTTCCTATACTTCTCTTTACAGAATGTTTGTCAAGTAATTTAAAACAGGAACTGGGATTGTGGTCCCACTGCGATGAGAAGGAAAACTTCACCAAAATACCTAATGGAGAGTATTTTACATACAATAGTAAAATCAAGGTGGAGGAAAGAGGAGAAGACTAATGTACAAAAGGTTTATGCTGTGAAAAAAGAACACAGAAACTGTGCAACTAAAAATGAGAGAAGGGAGAGAAGTAGAAGGAAATAGAACAAACATTTTATCATAATGCAGTAGGTGAGTGTTAAATGATACGGGAGGAAAAAATGCATAGACCAGAGGGTAAAGTGTTAAGAAAACAGGTGGTTCAGAATGATTTTAAGAAAGCATTAAACGTGACCAAAAACATGTCTTAATGACAAAAGCCAAAACTCACAAAGAAGATATAACCCTTAGGAATATTTATGCACCAATAACAAACAAACACCTTTATAAACCAAAAATGAAAGGAGACGTAGATAAAATAATAACAGGAAACAGTAACAGTAGGAGATTTAATACACCAAACTCAGTCTAAGGCTGATCAAGTCATATAAAAAAAAGAGAAAGCTAATCAATAATGTTATATAGGGAATATATATTTGTCAAAATGGATCATAATTATCTCACAGAGATTAGATAATTGATTTCTATAAAGTAGAAAAAGTACAAACAATCCTCTAACCCCAAAGCAGTAAAAGTTAGTAACAAAAATTGAAAACAGAAAGCCCTTTCCACCTGAACAAAATTTTTAAGGCTTCTCAAACTGTTGAACATAAGAGGAAATGCAAACTGAAGTTGTAAAGAAATTTTTTAAAGGAATGACTATGAAAAACTACATATCGGCATCTATGGGATACATTTAGCGCGGTGATCTGAGGCAAATTCACACAGGATGCACTTTTATGAGTAAAAATGGAAGAATGAAGATAAATTAATTAAAGTATGGCCTCAAAAAATGAAAAAAAAACCAGCTAGGAAAAAAAGAACAACTAAAGAAAGCAAAATATAAAAGCAGAAATGAATGAGATACAAAATAGAAAAACGAAATCTTGTTTTTCAAAATGAACAAACCCCTAGCTGGCTTGATGAAGGAAGAAAGGGAGAGATCACACATAGACAAAATAATAAATGACAAAGGAGAAATAATCATCGAAACAAAAAAAAAGAGATTACTTTGCCAACATCTATGCAAATAAACGTGAAAATCTATATGAAATAGGTAACTTCCTAGATAAATACAGATTACCAAAGTTCTGATTCTTGTGTTAGAAAGCTTAAATTAGGCAATTTTCAAAGAAGAAATAAAGTTATTACAGCAATACCCCCAAGAAGCACCTTGCTCAGATGGTTTTACAGGTGAATTCTAGTAAACCATCAAAGATCAAAAGGTACCAAAGCTCTATGAGTTATGTAAGAACATTAGAAAGGAAGGAAACTTCCCTAACTTCTTTTATGAAGCCAGTAGGATGCTAACAGGTAAAACGTAGATACCAAAATACTAAATAGAATATTAGCAAACATCCAACAGTACATTTAGAAACTAATATACTGTGATGAAGTGCAATTTATTCCATTAATACAGGGCTGGTTCTATATTAGGAATTCCATTGATATCATTCACCATAGTAATATAATTAAGGACAAATATCATATGATTAAAACCACAGATGCCAAACAAATCTTTGGGAAACTTCAACACCCATTCAGTGTTAAGAAAAGAAAAACCTCAAGAAATGGGAAAGAGGGATGCATTCTTAACATGATAAAAGATATATAATTAATTCCTCATGCAAGTATTTTATTTAGTGGGGGACTACCAGAGGTTTTCCAATAAGGTCAGGAACAAGAAAAGTATGCCCATTATATCATTCCTGTTCAGTCTTCAACTACAAGCATTAGTCAGTTGACTAGAGAAATCAATTAGATTTATGAGAATGAATAACAAGCAGTAAAGCCACCTCTGTGTGCAGATGATATTACTGTACACCTGAAAAGCCCTATAGAAACAACGACAGATTAAGCAAAACAATAAGAGAGATCAGCAAGGTAGTAGGATATAAAGTTACATACAAAAGTCAATGGTCTTTGTGTACACTCACACACACACAGCTAGAGGACACTTTAGTAGAGAAAATTCCATATACAATAGCAAAAACAAACCTTAAATGCATAGAAATAAATTTAATGAGAGCATCTATGCAAGGAAAAATTTTAGACACTCCTGAATGACATAGAAGGAAACTTAAATAAGCACAAAGACATTGGTCAATGTTCTTGGATAGAATAACTCAACATTAAAAAGATGTCGGTTCTCCCTAAACTAATGTATAAATTTAATATAATCTCAAAAATATCAGCAAACGTTTTTATGTTGTTAGATCAATGGATAGTAAAATTAATATTTTTTTTTAAAATCATGCAAGAATAGCCAGGATATAAGTGAAAAAGAAAACCTATAATTGGGGAGTAATGATACCAGGCATTAAAGCACGCTATAAAGCCTCGGTAATTATAACACTGTGGTACTGGTACATGAATAGACAAATAGTCCAGTGAAACAGAATAGGAGACCCAGAAAAACAACCATAATATATGGAAATTTCAGTATATGATGAAAGGGCATTTAAAATCACTGAGGCAAAGATGGACGTTCAATAAATGATGCTGGAACAACTGAGACATTTGGGAAAAGAATCAGTGTAGATCCATATCACACACTATACACAAAAATAAACTGTAAATGGGTTAGGAATCTAAACAAATGAAACCATAACAAAATCTTTAAGAAAATATGGCAGGACCTTGCTTTAACCTCAGCATAGGGAAAGACTTTCTAACTGTGACTCAAATTTCCAGAGGCAATGAAAGAAAACAATGATCTGTGTGACTACAAAGGATTTTTTTAATGTACAGCAAACACATCATAACTAAATCAAAAGGCAATTGACAAATTGAGATAAAGTATTTGCAGCAAGCCTCCCGGACAAATGAATAATAGTCCAAGTATATACAGAACTCTGAAGTACGGAAGGACAAAAGGCTAATATTTCTACAGAAAAATGGGAAAAGATATGAGCAGATAATTCACAAAAAATATATAAAACAGTCCTCAAAATATAGAGTCAAACTTTCTCATAATTAGACAAATGCATACTAAGACAATGCCGAGATATCATTTCTCACCTACCACATGAACAAAGGTCACAAAAGTAGGGCAACATGTTCTGTTACTGAGTCTGTGGGGAGACAGTCACAGTAGCTAGTGGGAGTGAAAACCAGTACAACCCTTCTGGAGAGAAATTTGGAAATACCTAACAGAAATACACATGCACTTCACTTTTGGCCCAACAATACTACTGCTGGGAATAAAACTTGAAGATCCATTTCCACCAACACAAAAGTACTTATGCCTAAGGTTATTCACTGCAGCATTGTTTGTCATTGCAGAGTGTTGAAAACAAGTTAAATGCCCCTACATATGTCAGCAGAGTCCAATGCAGCTGTAAAAAACACAGAAACAAAAATAAAAACAAAAAAGCAATGAAGCCCTCTATGGCATAAAGAGTTTTTTTATGGAATGCTGTTAACTGAAAAAGGAAAAGTGCAAAGGAGCATTATAAGGTGCCGTCCTTCATTTAATAAACAAGGGAATATAAGAAAACATATATGGATCAGTTCATTTGTGCAGAGTAAACACAGGAAAGATTAAACCAGAAACTAAAGAGATTGGTTATCTACAGGGGGAGTGTGGGAAATAAGTGGGGAACGGGAAGGGGTTAGAAGGCATGACGAAAGAGTGACACTTGTCTAATAGATGTTTCTGTGCAGCCCTGACTCTTTGAATCACAGTAATATTTCACATACCCCAGAATTAATTAAAAAATCAAAATCAACTAAGATGTGGGGAGGAGGCAAGCTCAAATACAAACACCAAAAAATTAACCTAACTATATGACAAGTGAATGTCTTAACCACAGCTGAAGAGGTGAGAAAGAAAATAGCTAAGCTAAGCAATGTGGGGAAATAGTACTTCTTTGATTGCATCCTCTGAGGCCTAAGGCATAAAGAACTGTACACAAACACAAGTTATCAAATCTGTTTCTAACAGGTGTATTGGGTAGCATTTCTGCAAGTACTTCATGTATATATCAGGAATGAACAAGTAAGTAAATATTGAAGATAAGGAGAGCCAGGTCACACAAAGAAGTTACAAACAAGGCTACAATGGATTAACATAAGAAGTATCAGTATGAGCTCCTGGCTTTCAATATCTATACATATAGGTAGAGAAACTGAGAAGTATCTGTAAACATGAGTATATGCATACAATATATTTCCTTCATTTGTGGATGGAGAGGGAGGACTTAGCAGCAATGAAACCGCAATAGCAATGAACACACACTGAGATATTGGTTTCTAAATGTCATTTTCCAAGGAAAGGAAGCTTGGCTCTTTGCAGAAGTGTTTTTTGTTTTTATTTCAGGGCCGTGGTGGGGACAAAAACACAAGATGAACAGGAATACCTTACAGTGTCAGCAAGGAAGTACACAAAAAAGGATCAGGTCTTGCTGAAAGAACACAGACCCCACCAAAAGAAGCTTGCAGTCACCAAAGCTGGAACAATTCAAGAAACTAAATAATGATATAATTTGATTATAAGTCACAATGTAACATAGTTATTCATGACTCAATACTGACATAAATAATTTGATTAGTTATTTGATTCAATAATTTGAAATAAAACAATTTTTATAAACAAGTTGAAAATCTATACATACATAAATGGGGGAGAAAAGACAGCTCTTCAGAATTCCAATGAACCAATGTAGTAGGAATAAGGAAATAGAAAGTCACCATTAAGTCATAATTGTTGTAGGCAAGATCAACAGATGGATTTTAAAAGTCGTGAATAACAGTCTGAGAAGAAATAGGATATTTTCATAGTCTGAAAGTATTTCCTACACGATATTTATTACTTACAAATAGGAAAACAGTACCATTACAATGGAGCCACACAGTTGTCCCCACCTTAATCAAGTGTTGCAAATAAATAGCATCATTAATACAACATATGGACATCATGTACCCCCACACATGATGCTTGGAGAAGGGAACAGAATCGCTTTTGCAGCGCCGTGGTATAAGACCTAGAATTAAGGCACAGTGACATGTATGCCTTGACATTTGCGGGAAAACCCAGAGGGTCTCAAATGGACTCACCACAAGTTCCCATTCCCCTTTTGTGCTCCCAGGAAGAAGGTCCCCTAGCCAAAGAACCAGCCTTATCATGGGAACTAGCCACAGTGCCGGCTCGCCCCTGACTATCAGGTTTCAGTTCCCTACCAGCTCACAGAAGTATTCAAACAAGCCAATCACATCCTCCCATGTGAACCAAGGGTCACCTCGTCCTCTTGCTACTACAGACTGTCCCCCACAGCCCCTGCTTGTTCACTCTCTTCCAGAGAATGACTCCTGTGGGGCTCTACCTCGCCAGTAGTGTCCTCCTCCCCAGGCTGTGAGTAAATGTTACTAATAAGCAGCTGTGCGGAGTATCTGTCCAGTGTCAGGTGTCGTGTGTTCAGCCACCCCCATAACACTAGGGTGGAAATTCCTCCATCATCAATGGGATGAAGGGGAGGAGAATAAAACCGGTATTGTTGCCAAAAATTTGTAATTTCAATCAAATCACAAGAACACATCAGAGAAACCCTAGTTGACACACATTCTATAAAATACCTGACCAGTATCTTCAAAAGCGTCAAGACTGGGAAACACCCAGAAAGCTTAAGGAACTGTCAGCCTGGAGGAGACTAAGAAGTGATGGCCAAATGCAATGTGGTATCCAGAATGGGATGCTGGAATAAAAAATGAGATTACTGGGACAAATGGTGAAATTCAAATAAAGTATGTAAATTAGTTAATAGTACTGCATCAATGTTAATTTCCTAATTTTGATAATTTTTCTATGGCTATATAAGATGTTAACATTAGGGAAAGCTGGGTGAAGGCTTTCTATACTGTTCGCAAAGTTTCTGTGAGCCTAAAATTATTTCAAAATAAAGAATTTTTTAAAAAGTTCAGTGGTTAAAGGAATGGTTATGGTATAAACGACACTGTTTAATAATAGTTTAACTAATTGAAATACGGTTGGGAGGATGGATAAATGCTCGTGCCACATCATCCAGCACAAAACTATTTCAAACTGCTTTAGAGAGCCCATTAAAATAAATGAAAGTGCAGTCATCTCCAAGATGTAGATGAGTATTTATCTGCTCTTCAGAAGATAACCATTTGAAGTATAAAAGCAATGAAATACCATATATATATATAGATAAGGAGAGACCAGAGAGAGATAGAGGTGGGGGAGGGGGGAGAGAGAGACAAACATTTCAATACTTACAATTTAAAGTCTGAGGTATCAAAACAAACCGCAAACAAAACTGAGGTGCAAAGGAGAAACACAATTTTTTTTTCTTAACAAGCGGGAGGCTGATTGAGGGATTTCAAAGAGAGAGTGCGAAATGATTAGCCACACAACTGAAGCGAATCACAGCTGAGGAAAGAGGAACGCACGGCGCGTGGACAGGACAGTGGACCCAGCAATCCGTTCGACTGCCTTTCTTATTAACCCCCAAACTTTGATCCTGGGTAATTTAATTTAGGTCAATAGAGGCGTAATTTATAGAAAGAATGCTGTTGTAATTTACCTGATTGGAACAAGAGTTGGAAAAAACTTGAGCTGTCCAAGACCCCAGTAGTAGGAGCAGTTTCCTCCCTCTCCGGAGATCACAGCGGACACGCCTCAGTGTTGCCATCCGCCTCAGTGTTGGCGGCACGTGGTGTCTTAATGGCTCCCTCTCAAAGTTAAGCTCACCGGAAAAGGACTTGGATTGGTGCAGCTCGGGTCACGTGACCCCCTATAGCTCAATGTATAAGGTACTGGGAGGCGGGGCCAGATTCCCGACCCCGCCCAGAGGGACCGAGGGGAGAGAGCCTTATGGGTGAGAGGGTTCTTCTTAGGTGCCAGCCCCACCCTCCTGCATCTCCTTGGCCCAGTGTCTCTCCTTGTGGCCTGGGCACCGCCTGGCCAGGGTTTCTGCCAGGCGGCTCTCAGACCTAGAGAAACGACATCCAAATTCATAGGCTACACAACAGAGGGTGTGAACTTAAAAACGAGTGGCGGGCTTCCCTGGTGACATTTTTAATGTTTTTTAATGTTTTTAATTTTAATGTTTAATATTTTGTGATTAGGCTAATTTGTTGAGATGGAACACTTGAAAATATCTAGTAAGCAACTAACAAAAAAAGTTCACATATATTTACCATGTTATCAAAGAGTTCACATGACACTGTTTCATAAAAAATAAAAAATTTCAATTTTAGACTTGACAGTTTATCTGTGTGGTGTGTGCATTTCTGTCTTACACTTCTTTTACCCCCAAATGTTCACACACTTATGTGCAGATTTTTCTTCACCTCTCTCAGTGGCTGGACTTTTCTCAGGGCATTGAGATCCAGGAAGGGATTGTAGACATGGTGTGGAAAATTCCAGAAATGTCCAACTAATGCACTGGAGCCCAATCTCCTCTCTCCTTCCCTCTGCCTTGAAACCTCTCTGGTCTGGAACTTTCAGAGCTACAATTCCGGCTCTGACCATAGGGGCATCTATCTACATTGAGGACTTTTTTTTTTTTTAAAGGAAAATACATGATTTGTTTTCTTTTACTGTCATTACAGGGACCCACAAAACTCTGACTGCTATTTCGTTGATAGTTTTCAGGTCTGTTCTTTGTTGTTTGGTTTTTGGAAGTTTTTGTTTTTTGGTATTATCTCTCTGAGGTGGGCTGAGGTTAATTCCAGCCATTTGACTATTTTCAGAAAATTCTGTTATTTTGTACTAACTTAAGACAATCTCCCACACTACAGCAATAACTTAGTAAATCTCTGCTTGGAGAAGTCATCTTCCATTCCGTGGAGCTCAGTTTCAGTCTCTGTTTCCCCAGGTAGCATCTGAATGACCCTAGACAAGCTCCAGCACCTCAGTAAGCCTCAGCAACCTTGGAAAGTTGGTGATTTTGATATCAGAGTCCCCTTGTGAGGAATTCATGAAAGAATAGAGGCAATGTAGCAAGTACAGAGCCTGGCCTACAGCTGGCACACAGAGTTCTCTGGGTTTGCCGAACGAAGGAACACAATGTAGTGTAGCTGAACCAGAGTCTGGCATACAGAGCTCCCTGTGTTTGTAACCAGAAGTACCAAGGTTCCCTAAGCCTCCTGATTCCAGATGCCCTCCTCTGCAAGGGGTGGTACAGTTGGAAAGAGTTCCCTGGGTGTTAGGCTGGTAGCAAACTCAGGGGGCAGTAATTACAGGAAGTGAAGTCTCCTCTGGCCCCCAGGACTATCCTCCTCTATGCTCTTGGGGAAGGGACTTCCTGTTAGGACTCCATCTTGTTTGTGTGGCTCTGACAAAGTGGTTTGGGGCTTGCACTCTCCTTCTTCGGCAGCCCTTCCTGATATTCTCCAAACCTCCAGCTCCAGACCCACAGATTCTCTTCACGAGCAGCCTGTGAGGAGGGTGGTGACAGATCACTGCCTTCAGGCCACCCCATGGGTGAGTTGGTCAGCATGAGACCTTGTCCTCAGATCCCCACAGGGCAGGAGGGATTCCGGGTTCCCTCCCTAACCTCAACCCACAGGACCCCCAGCAAGCTGACCCCCCTTTAGAGAAGGCATGCAGAGGGCTCAGGCTCACTATTTCCCACTCTCTTGAGGAAATGGGCCAAGTGGGCTCTGACACACCCATCCTGATTCCATGTGGAAAACCTCCCCTCGGGCTTCCCTGGTGGCGCAGTGATTGAGAGTCCGCCTGCCGATTCAGGCGACACGTGTTAGTGCCCTGGTCCGGGAAGATCCCACATACCGTGGAGCAGCTGGGCCCGTGAGCCATGGCCGCTGAGCCTGCGCATCCGGAGCCTGTGCTCCGCAACGGGAGAGGCCGCAACAGTGAGAGGCCCGCGTACCGCAAAAAAAAAAAAAGAAAACCTCCCCTCTTATGGAAATGGCCCTGGCTGAGGTGAATTATTTCCCCTGGCTAAGGAAAAGGCAAAAGTCATGTGATCTTCTCAGGTCTAGGGTTTGGAGAGTAGGGAGTGTCATCTAGGTGGGGCGTGGGATTGTGTAAACTAATATTCCTTGGATTTATACGAGGTGGAGGAGGGGCAGAAAACCCACCATTACCACTGAATATTACATTAACTAGTCAGGGTAAATTGTATTAGTCCATAGAAGCTTACTGAGGCTTGCTTTCTTACCCAGCATATGATCTATTCTGGAATGTTCGATGAGTAGTTCTTATGAGCATTGTTCTATGTCAATTAAATACATTTGTTAAGTAACATTTTGTTGTTTTTTTTTTATTTAAAAAATCTCCTTGTTATTTTAATTGGAATACTATTATTTCACAGATCAACTTAAACAGAACTAACGTTTTTTATGATGTTGAATCTTCCTAACCTAGTATTGTATTTTTTTTATTAGTTTCTGCTTTATAACAAAGCTTCTCCCTCTAGCTGAGTTTTTGTCTGCCATTTTGTGCATCACTCAGTGAGCTATGTTAAAATTTCCCACTGTGACTGTGACTTCGTCCATGCTCTATTTCTGTTAGATTTTGCTTTGCATATTTTGGCTCTATTTTAGGACATGCATACAAATTTAGAATTTTATATTAATATCTCCTTATTGCATTGAACCTGTTATCACAAAGAAATCTCCTTCTTTCTCTAGTGATGCTTTTTTCTTTAAAGTGTACCTTTTCTTTTACTGATAGGGTTATACCAGCTTTCTGTAGGTTACTGTGGAAAAGGTATACATTTTGCCATTTTTTTGATTTTCAAATTTTCTAGATGATTAAAATTTGCATGTGTCTCTTTTCAGGAGCATTTGATGGAAGGTTTCTTGTCCAGTCTGATAATAGCTGTCTTTCTATTTGGAATATTAATCTGAAATTTTTAATGTAAAAGTAGATGTAATTTGGTTTATATATACTATCTTACTGTATATTTATTTTTGTCTCTTCTAAATTCTTTTTCCTTTCCTTTCCTTTGAAATGATTAACATTTTATAACTATTAAATTGTTACCTCAAGTGGCTAGATAAACATTCTTTTGCCATTCTTGTAGTGCTTACCCTTCAGATTACAATGTACATTTTTGCCCTTTCAGTCTAGTGTTAGTTAATTAGTTCTTTAAAACTCCTCAGACAATTAGGGGACCTTGAGACACTTTGATTCCATATACCCTCCAAATTTATTGTCATGCATTTTCATTGTCTATATATTTAAATCCCCAGAAGAAATTACTATCATTGTGTTATATAGTCAACACTCATTTAAATTTGCCTACATATTCACAAATGTCATTAGTCTTTCTTTCCTGTATCTACGTGCCTCCACCTGGGAGGATATTTCTTCTGCCCAAAGAAGAGCCTGTAACATTTCTTTGAGTTTGAGTCTTCTGGTCACATATTTTCCGAGTTTTTGTTACATGATGATGAAATGAATGCATATTTTAGGACTGTTTGTCCTTAAAGCATACTTTTTCTCCTATTACAATAATACTGTTACACTGAGTTGATATCTTGTTACTTTTGGAAACTTCTCAACAAAGATCTCTTCAAATACCACTTCTCCACTGTTCCCTCCTCTTCTTTCCGGGACTCCCATTAACCATGTGTTAGCTATGTTCACTGCATCACCTTTAATTATCTCCCCCTCGCTTTTGGTATTCTCCATGCTATGTCTCTCCAGGCTCCATTCTGGATCTTTTCATCGGCCTTATCGTTCATATCTCTAATTCTTCCGTCAGGCAGGGAGGTCACCTTTGACCCTTGAACCATCACACCAGGGTAGATTTCAGGGTAGGTTTTATTGTGCCCCTAGAGCCAAGCAGAGAAGAGAGAGTTAGAGGTGAAAAGCCACTTGTCCCAGGTCACATAACCTGAACCAAGCAGAGCAGGGACTAACATCACAGACTAAACCCTGGGTCCAGACCCTTTCCTCTGTGCTTGTTTTCTTCTTGGCTGTGAATGCTCCCCACCTCTCATTTCCTGAGAAGTGGAACCACAGTGAAGTTTCTAAGCCTTTTTTTAGCACTGTGACACATTTCTCTTTAGATTATAAAGTCAGTGATATTTCTTCATTAGCCATGAGAACTTTCCCAGGAATTTTTCTGGTACTGGGCCCATTGATGTGTTGTTCTCAATTTCAGAGAACATTGATCAAGTGAACACTTTACAAAGAAAAGCAAGATGCAGGGGTATCTACCGAAGGAGACAGAGCTCTTGGTCTCAACAGGCCACATCCCAGCAGCAGCAAGATAGAGAATCACTGCAAAGTGATGCTCACGTGGAAATCCAAACAAGATAGTAAGTGACGAGGCAGCATGGCTGACAAGTATCAACCAGTGAAAAACAAAACCTTGTAGTTAAATATGTCATTCTTCTCTCTAACCTGGAAGAGTGAGGAATGATGGGATCAGGATAACGGTTGAGCAATCTTTATTGTAGCTCTGCTATCATTGGGGAAAATGTAGAGAGGACTTCCCAAGACTATACGGACCACTTTCTTCTCTCCACTTCCCCACAGTGCTCCCTATGCCCTTCCATCCTGTCATTGGAGAGGCAATGTTCAGGAATAAGACGAAACCCCTGTTAACAAGGAGACAGAGCAAAAGCCTCCAGAGAGAAGAATGGAGAGAAACAGGCAGGATGAGACCTTGGGGAGCTGGTTCAAGATCAGAGTGAGTGTGCTGGCTAAATGGACCTAACATGTAGAAGAAGATGACAGAGAGAGTCATGTTGGGCGCATGTAGAGATGCTGGGACTTTTCTCTCATGGCAGTGGAGCTGGTAATCTGTCTTGTTATTACTAGGAGTTAACTTCCTAGATCATGTGAGGGCAGGTTCAGAGAAGCAATATAAAGGGAGCAGACTGACTGCAGGGAGCATGGGAGACGCTGTCTAAAACAAAGGAGGAAACTACTGCCAAGGAGATGGAGCAACTCCACACCAGAAGACGCAGTTTGGCTCAAGCTGAGTGTGGGAGGTGGTTGAGTCTCTGGGATCCTCGTCAGAGGGGCAGGCCAGGTCTGCCTTAGGTAGGATCTCTTAGAACTTTATAAAAGTAAGTACGTGTGAAAGATATGAAGTCGATTATTTCAGGAAAAGTATTTAAATGGAAAGAAAGGATATATAGGAAGTCCGTGTCTGGTGTAAAAGTTAGCGATAACAGATATTGTCCTGTCTTAAGAAATTACCTAAAACCTGAAAAAAGGTCCTAAAGCAAGACACAACTGGGTCTTATCTTAACCTTGGATTCCATTGTATCACTTTTCTTTCCCCAATTATTTCTTTGCCTCCTAGGTTCCCTTCGGTATTAAATATGATGAGAAGTGGCTGCTGAATTTGATTCACAAGCAATGCAGTGTCCCCTTCACCCCTGTCGAAGTAAGAGAGGACATTGAGGCCGATGAGAGGAAACGGGGTAGATGGCAGGCCCAGATGAGAAATGGCTCTGGTCTCATATTATGCTTCTCTTGTCACTCTCCCTACAGTTTCACTATGAGAAAATGGAGGCCCAGTTCTTCGTTCAGAATGCCAACATTGCCTCCGCACTGAAGAATGTCAATGGCAAGATTTACAATGAGGCTAATGAAAGGGTGTGTGTCAAGGGCATGAGCAGGGATAGCTGGGAGCCAGAGGGCAGGGCAGGGGCATGGTCTTGCTTGATCCCAGGGCTCAGATTTCCTGGAGCTTACCCAGCCCCTCTCGTGTTCTCAACAGATATCTATCTTTGTTGATCCCTGTGATGCACCCGACTCTGTACTGAAGGAGCTGAGGTCAGAAAAGGTGGAACAGATAAAGGTAATGCAGACTCAACACAACCTGTGCACTCACAGCCAGACCCACCTATTGCCCCCGATCACCACCTCAGACTCAGAGCCCCTGAACCCCATCCCTAACTCAGCAGCTGCCCGTGAAGGAACGATATGATGCCTCCCAGCAATCTCGTGACATCCAGAGAGTCCGCTCTGACCCTGGTATGGCGACAACAGCAATTGTAGAGCAGGGGAGAGCAGAGGGGTCTAGCTGGGAAGGATATTCAGGAATGGTAACTCGGGGAGGGGTTGGTGCTGGAGCTGTACCAGCCAGGAGCCTCTCAGCCCCCGATTCCCTCCTCCTGGTTTCCTGGAGACTTGATGACCCGTGATACTGGAATGGCGCAAAACCCTAGAAATGGCATGGCTGCCTCCCTGCCTGCAGATCCATCCAGGGAATATGCCCAAGATGAGGACCTTAGACCCAATGTTGGGGCTGGTGGTGATGGTGGGAGAGATTAGGTAGAAGAGGCAGATTGGTCTCAGGTATCCCCTGCTGGGGTCCTCACACTAACTCTTTCCTCATCATAGCTTTTGGCCTTGGACCTGAGTGATAAGAAACCCGACCAACTGCACGGCCTGTCCAACACTATGCCGAATGCTTCCAACACCAAGAACTTGAACCTGTCCAACACTGAGGTGAGGTGTGGTACCCAGATCCGTCTTTGAAGGGAAGGTGGGAAGGCTCATGTGATGGAGACAGAGGAAGGGAAATGGATTTGTAGGAAAAGGAAGGGACTAGGGGTGCACGGCCATCCTGGCTCAGTTTCTCTGGCCCATGTTGTTCCTCCGCATAATCACAGGTGAAGTGTGCAGGGGAGATGGACAAGGGTGAGCGGCTGGAACCAGAAGGGATGTGTGCAGAGAGAAACCCCCTGTGCACCACCTTCCCTGATAAGTCAACCAACATAAGGTCAGATGTATCCTCTGTTACCCGCTGGCAGCCTGAGCTACTCCCGAAAGTGCCCATTTGCAAGGGGCAGCTGACGTGGACCTCAGGGAGGACTACAGACCCTATGCTCTCCTCTCTGCATCACAACGTGGACAGAGTTTCAACCACAATCCATATGGGCCCCCAGCCCAACATGTGCATATTTTACATTCTTACCTGCTGTGTCTGAGCCATTCTGGGGCAGGTGAAGAGCTGCAAAAGGGGTGCCATTTCACATTTCCTCTCTCTTCTTCCCTGACCCCCACCACGGGAGAGCTTCTTTCCCTTCCCTTTGTTTTCTCTCTCTCCCTTGTCTCTAGGCCCGTATGTCTCTGTCATCTCACCCCTCGTACCTTCACTCCCTTTCTGTCTTCATCCCCCTCCATCTCCCTCCCTGAGCCCCACCTCACTCACCTCCCTGCCCCAGCATCCTGGGCCACCCATGGGGGGAGTCCAGGTCTTGGTCCAGGTCTTGGCAGAGTGAAGGACCCTAAGTGAGGTGGCAGAGCCTCGGGCACACACCCCAATCCCTCTTCTCCCCACAGCCTTCAGCCGGGCCCTGGAGGAAGGAAGGGAGGGGAAGGAAGCCCTGCAGCATGAGTTTGAAATGCTGGTCATGGTGGCACTGGAGAAGGGAGTCCGTGCATTCTGCGGGGAGCTACCCAGGGGAAGGAGAGGATGGGAGGGAGGGAGGCGGGGAGGGAGGCAGGGCATGCTCTCCCTCTGTGTCAGTCGATGGGGGACGTGTTCAGGGCCCTGGAAGGCTGGGACACTGGGGTGTGGGTGTACTTGCTCCCATGAGGAAGAGGGTCACCTCCACAGTTTCGCTGTCTTTTCTGTTTTGTCTTGATTTTGGCAGCTCCATCCTGGAATTGTTCCCCAAGTTACTAACCTTGGTAAGTGCATTCCTTGTTCACAGACTCCTCTAACTGGCACTGACAGCACCCACAACCTACTCTGAACCCTATTAGGTCTTGCCACAGTTACAGTTTTGAAACTGACCCTTAAACGTCCTGGGCGGAGGGGGATGGTACAGCCCCTGTGGGAACGTGACAAGGGCTCTGGATCTTCTTCAACCACGTTCTTCACAGGCTTTGGGGAACCCACGGTGATGATCCAAACTGTAGTCCTGCCCATGGAATTTCCAGGGCCCTTTCACCCCTGACCTCTGACCCTCACCCTCTCCTGGGCCCATCGTTTTCCCTGATCATCCAACACCACCTCCTGGTCTGCACTGCTGACATCCTCTTCTCTTCCCCAGGATGGCCAGGAGACATCCCCACTGGCTAAGTGTGGTATTGAAGCCTGCAAGCGCTTACCAACCTGCAAGGTGAGGACGGAGGATCAAGCCAGGTTTTAAGTGGTGCCTGAGAAGGGGGTGTCAGCCCTGGTCCTGAGGACTGTTTTGATTCCAGGGAAGCTACTTTGGATCTGATGAGCTCAAGAGCCAAGTCCTGCAATTCCTGAGGCAGTAAGTACCTCTTGGAAGCTGAGCAAGGGGAGGAGGGCTAGGACAGGTGAGGCCCCCTAAGCACAGGTCTGCTCAGGGGAGTTTTCAAGTCTCATTTGAGGTGCAGACCACGGAGGGAGACTGTCCTCATTGCCCCCCCTTAGGTACTACATGATCCATGACTACGGAGACCGACAGGTTCTCGCAGGGGCTTATCACGAGGAGGCCTGCTTCTCCCTGACCATTCCCTTCCACCCCGAGCACCCAGCCCCATGAGTATCACAGCACAGGCTCTGCTCCTGGGCCATGTGGCTCCCCAGGAGACACAGGCCAGCTCCTGCAAACACCCACCACCCACTGTTGCCCTTTGTCTCCTAGAAGCAGCGTGTGTGAGTATTTCAAGGACAGCAGGAATATGAAGAAGCTCAAGGACCCCCGTGAGTGTGCGATGGGAAGACTGGGTGGGAAAGGGCGGTGAAGGGTTCAATCATAGGGCCCAGGGCGTGGCAGCCCCTGACCTTCGCTCGCTTGCCCTCCCCTCACAGACCTGCGGGTTCAGCTGCTGAAGCACACAAAATGTGTCATTGTGCACACCCTCTGTGGGTTGCCCAAGACTCAGCGTGACTTCAGCTCCTTCGTGGTGGACACGTGGTTCCAGACGGTGAGCACCTGCTTCCTCCCTCTGGCGGGCCCAGGAAGCCGCAGGTGGGTAGGAGGTGGAGGTGATGACTGCGCACCTGGGCTCTTCCCTTTCAGGAAACGATGCTCTGCTTCTCCATCAGCGGGGAATTCCATGAAGGTGAGTATGTGTAGACCCCCTCCCCAGATGCCGCACTGCTGCCTCCCCCTGGCCAGGCTCACTCCCAGAACCACCCAGCTTCCCTGACCCCTTCCCTCCCCTTCTGTTCCCTTCCATCCCTCCCCTCCCCTCCCCTCTCCTCCCCTCCCCTCCCCCACTGTGTTCTCCAGCCCTCAGTCTTCCCACAGACAACCCAGGTCTTAGCTGTGTCCACGCCTGTGTGCCCTGCACACCCTGGGCGTTGGGGACATAGGCTGTGGAGTTTGGTGCCTCTCATCCCAGATCCTTACTGTGAGAACTTGGGCCGCTATTGAACCTCTCAGTTTCCTCATTTGCACAATGCGGTAGTAGTATCCACCTCTTGGGCGGCTGTGAAGAATGCATCCCGTGAACTTGTGTAGTGGTTGTCAGGGGCCCTGTTGTCACTGGGCGCAGACTGCTTCTATAGTTGCCCTCCCCATTCCTGACACCCTGGCCCCCGTGAACAACTGCCCTCTCAGCATGAGTGTCCAGTCACACCCTGACTGGGGACCGCCATGTGAGCATGTACAGCACGTGCGGCTCTCAGGGGTACTGTTGTTTGTTTGCTGTTGAAGTGGAAGGAAGTTCTCAGGGCTGTGTGCGTGCCTTCACGCGGACCTTCATCGCTACCCCTGCCAGCTACTGCAGGTGAGAGCCCTGTCGTGGGTGGGAATGCCCATCCCTGCCTGGGCTCAGGGGCGTGGGAATGTGATGGCACAGACCTTAGGTTTACTCGGTATTGTGGAAAGCCAGCAGGGAGATCCCAGGAGCAGTCTAGCTTAGTGGTTAAGAAGAGTATGGGCTCTGGAATTGGCCTATGCATTCACTCCTTCCCCAACACTCACTCGCTGTGTCCTTGGTCAAGTCACATGACATCTGTGTGACTCAGTGTCTTCTTTCGAGAATGGGGATCAGACTGTCCACCCCTTGCACTGTGGTAAAAGGTAAATGTGAAATTGCCCATGGGTTGGGGATAAACCTATAAATCGAGTGAAGGTGGTAGACAGTCTCTCCAAAGGTTGGGTCTGTGGGGAGGGGCAGAGGTACCAGTCAAGGAACCTGGGAGACAGACACAGGAGGGACGTGGAAGGAATCTGGTTGCAGAGTGCCACTGGAAGCAGAGTCAGTATTGGGGGTGAGGGTGTCCATCCATCAGTTGTCTGAGGGCCCATTTTTCCTTCAGTCTGTGCATCCTGAATGACGAGCTGTTTGTGAGGGATGCCAACCCAGTGAGACCCAGAGTGTGTTCTGCATCCCAGTGCCTACACCCACCTCCAGCTCCATGTATACCCTCTCCCAGCTGCAGCAGGACATCATGGAGGCATCCTCCTCCCCATCTGAGATGAACCTCTAGTGGTCTCAGAAGTGAGTGCTGGGTATGCATGGGGATATGAGGGAGCTGGGACGAGTAGAGGAGTGATTAAAGGGAATTTTCAGGTCATTATTTTAAATCTATTTTTTCTTACAAACGTTTACTTGTGAAAAAGTCCCTAATTTCATACTAATACATTTCCATGTACTATAAAATACAGGTTTCCTATCTTATATACTGTTTTGAAACTTCTTTTATTATTAGTACCAGCATAGTTTCTTCTCAATATATGTGAAGCTACATTACTCTTTCTAAGATCAATATATTAAACAATTGAATTCCTGGAAGCCATAAGCTATTATTGATAGCCATTTACCTTTTCGCCTCTTTTTCAGCATTACATGCAATGGCATCTGCTCATTCTGGTTCATACATGTTGGTAAACTTGAAGGCTTGCTCTTGTAGCATAGATTTAGCAATGAAGTTGTGTGGTCAAGTGTCTCCAGTTTGGTCCTAAGGGAGGTCATCTATCCTCCCCCACTACAGGTGCTTTCAGTACAATGACTAGACTATGCCAGAACTAAACATTTCTTTACTCATCAAAAAGTGAATTCTGAGAATTCAGAGATAAGACGAAATAGACCTCTAGGGTTTCAGGAAGGTGAAAGTGGACAGAAGTCAGGTGCCCTGGGGTTGACACTCACGGCTGCTGGCTCTGCTGACATCCCAGTTCTTTCTCTTTACTTTCTTCAGTCCAAGGGCAAAATTCCAGATGAGACCCTCATCCACTGACCTGGGATCTTGAGAACAAAACTCTGCAAATGAGCCTTTAGATGTCATTTTCATCCTCATCATATTTGTTACCTCTCTTCTCTTAACTGAAGCCATATCCATGACTTAGCTTGCAGTCCAGCTAATCAGGAAGCCAAAGTTTACCGTGTAGGCCTGCCCATTGTTCTATATTTTTCCCACGCATGATCCTTTTTTATATTAAAGAGTAACATTGCACATTATATGTTGTGTGTCTTGGATTGCTTTTCCCCTGACACAACCATGAGTTAGTGGGGCCAGGACCAAAAGGTCCCATCTCCTACATCATTCCTGGCAGTCTCTAGCATTTATATCTGACCTACACAGTGCTTGAAAATTATATAGTAACGACTCCATTCCTGGACTACCCTAAAATCCACACTTTGCCTCCTGATAACCTTCTCTCCACCACTTCAGTACTCACAAGTTGTGACCGTTCTGATGTTCACTTCTATAAACAAATATAATGGATTTAGCAAGTAAAGTACCATATTTACTCCAATAATTATGGGTTTCTTAATCATTTAACAGGTCTAAAACTTTGTTAACATTTTTATTAGGTTCTTAGGCTCTGTACCTAACACTGTTTTCCCCACAAATCCTGTGTTGTTTTTCTAACTTTTTAAATTTGAAATAATTATTGATTCACCAAAAGTTGCCAAAAAATGTGTAGAGAGATCATGTATACCCATCACTCACCTTCTCCTAATGATAACACCTTGTACTACTTTAGTACAGTATTGAAACTAAGAAATGGACATTCGTACAATCCACTGAGCTTACCACAATTTCGCCATTTTACATGCAGTCATTTGTGTGTCAGAACACTTGTGTATAGTACTTATATATATAATTCCATGCACTTTTACCAGCTGTGTAGGTGTTCTAAACATCACCACAAACAAGATAAAAAACTGTTTCATCACCACACGTTTCCCTCATGTTAGCCTTTATAGTCACACCCACGTTCTTCCTGATCCCACATCCCTAAACTCTGTCAAACACTATTATAATTTCCTAAATGTCATAGAAATGGAATCCTATAGTACATTACCTTTAGAAATGGATTTCTTTCACTCAGCATAACTCTCCTGAGATCCATCCAAGTTGTAAAGTGTGTCTATCATCTGTTCCTTTTTATTGCTGAATAGGATTCCATGGTGTGAATGTACCACACTTTGTTTAGCCATGCCCCCATTGAAAGACATCGGGGCTATTTCCACTTTTTAACTATTGTGAGTAAAACTGTGATGAACTTCATGTAAAGGTTTTTGTGTGAACATAAATTTTCATTGCTCTGGGCAAATTGCCCAGAGTGCAACTGCTGTATCGTATGGTAATTGCATGTTTCATTTGGAAAAACCTGGCAAATTGTTTTCCAGACGGCCTGTACCATTTTGCATTCCCTTTGGCAATGTATGAGTGACTCAGTTTATCCAGTGTCACCTACATTTGATTTTGTCACTGTTTTTTTCAGCCATTCTGATAGGTGGGTTTAACATTTCATTGTGCTTTTAATTTGCATTTGCATGATGGCTAAGTATGTTGAATAGCTTTTCCTAAGCCTATTTGCCCTCTGTTCATGTCTTTCGTCCATTTTATAATTGGATTAAGAGGCAAGAAGTTACCTCTAGAGAGCTGCCCTGGCTCTGGCTAACAGGCAGAGTAAGAGAATGTGAGGCCCCTCGAGACTCACTTTTCTTGACAGGGGGGGCAGAAGTGGGGCTGAAGCTATTAAATGTTCCTCAAATTAGGACTGAACTTGGATATGGAACAGAATTAAGAGGTGGGGGCATCTCTGGGTCCATCTGTGGAGATCTGGATAGGGCGGAAAAAGAAGGGGGATATGGGGGAGAGGAAGAACAGTGGAAAGAGGGAGATACGGGGGGACGCCTTCTAAATGATGCTGGATTCATCACTCTCAGACTGATCAATGGAGTGCACAAAACTTTTCTCCTAGACATGTGGTTTTCAACTCTGGATATCCATTAGGATCCCCTCTAATGCTCAGATTCAACCAACTGAATCCGAGCCTCTAGGGATAAGCCCAGTCATCAGTATCTTCAAGGTTCACCTCAGTTGATTCTAATGAGCTGTCAAAATTGAAAACCTTATCTGATGGTGTATTAGTTTGCTATGGCTGCCATAACAAGATACCACAGGCTGAGTAGCTTAAACAACACAAATTTATTTCTCACATTTTAAAGGATGGAAGTCCAAGATCCAGGTGTCCACAGGTTTGGTTTCTTCTGAGACTCTATCCTTGGCTTGAAATTGGCCTCCTTCTTACTCCTTCTTCACATGGTTTTCCCTCTGTGCATACACAACCTGGTATCTCTTTATGTGTCCTAAACTCCTCTTATAAGGAAACTAATCATATTGGATTAGTGTCTACCCTAATGGCCTCATTTTAATTTAATCACCTCTTTAAAGACCCTATCTTCAAACACAGCCACATTCTGAGGTACTGGTGGTTAAAGCTTCAACATATGAATTTGAGTAGGACACAGTTCAGTCCACAACAGATGGTATGAGAAATACCTTGGTCTGAGAAATTCGTCTCCCTTTTAGCTACCTTCCTGGAACTACTATACAACACTTCTGCCATCACCTCATTAGGTAGAAGTTGGTCATATGACCATGCTTGCCTGCAAAGCAGGCTATAAATATGTTCTTTTACTGGAAACATTACTGTACCAAATAAATGTGGGATTCTTTTATTAAGAAAGAAGGAGAATTGGTATAGAACATATGCTACACTTTCATACCCAAGGCAGCTAGAAGCACTACCTCAATTATCATGTATTTCTACCCAGTTTTCCAACCACAGTTTTCATGGGTTCAAACAATACTGGTGCTTCAGAGACACCTGAGGTCCCTCTCCCATCCGCCCAAATCCCATGTCCAAGACTATGCCTGAGTCCTCACAACTTAGCATGCTTAATCTACGTCATTCACTCACTCATTCATTCATTCAACAAATATTTATTGGTTACCAATGATATGTGAAGCACTGTGATAGGCACTGGAGGTAAACCAGAGAACCTGAGAGACAGGGTCATGGTTCTCATGGAGCTCACATTCTATAGGGGTTGATACACTCAAGATTTAAAAGCCATTAAGAAAATAATATGGGAAAATGTGACAGAGAATGACTAGGGTGGGGAAGGCAAGGAAGGATTTTCTGAAGGCGTAACTTAGATTTAATATTCAAATAACAAGAAGTACACAGTCAGCAGTGGGAAGATATCGGAGCTGAACCCTCGAGGCAGAGGGATGAGCAAGACGAAAGGCCCGAAGGTATGGGCAAGCTTGGCAGTTTTAGGGAACACCTTGTATGCCAGTGTATATTGGGAGGACAGCGTTATAAAATGAGGTGAGAATGGTAGGAGGTGCCCAATAACAGAAGGTCCTGTGGGCCATGGTAAGGACTCTGGGTTTTGATCTTATTATGATGGAGCCATTGGGTGCTTTCTGAAAGGAAGGGAAGTTATTTTTATAATCTAATTTATTAAAGCTCATTCTAAATGTTCCTTGGAGGACAGACTGAAGTAGAGCAACTGTAAGATCAAGACACAAGATTAGGAGGCTACGACACACATGAGAGTGAGAGGTTACAGTCTCGTAGACCACAGTCGTAGCAATGGAAGGGGTGAGATGGGGTTTGAAATGACATGTATCTTGGAAGTACTGAACTTGTTGATGAAGTCCACGTTTGTGGTAAGGGATAGAGATGAAGTAAGTGCGTCTCTTGGAATGTGGATTTTGGCAGCTTGCTTAGGGCGATTTTCTTCGATGGGGAAATGAACGGAGGACCAGCTTTGGTGCAACGCCAGGAAACTGACAGTTCTGTTTTGACAATGTCGTTTGTGGAGCCTATGAAAAATCTGGGTGGGGAGCATGTGGGTGGATATGTAAGTCAGGAGATCCTGAGAATATTCTTGGTTGTGGCAAAAAAAAAAGAAAAACCCAAAACAAAGCAAAAAAATCAAGCATGCAAGCAAACAAACGAAAAACCCTACTGTACAGTTCAATCTGAAAATACAGGTTGATTCCACATATGAGCATGACGCAGGTCTAGATTCTTGGATGGATACAACAACATATAAAAAACAACTTCACTGAGATATAATTTATGTTCAACATAATGCACCCATCTTTTTTTTTCTTTTGGGTGTGCTGCGTGGCTTGCAGGATCTTAGTTCCCAAACCAGGGATCGAACCTGGGCCCCTTACAGTGAGAGTGCCGAGTCCTAACCACTGGACTTAGCTATAAGGCTAAGGCTCTGGCCTGCCAGGGGCTACTAACTGTCAGAGAAGGAACATGTATGTCTGGAATATAACTATCATTCACCCACCTATTCATTCATTCATGCACCTAGCGCATGTCAAGCTCTGTGCTAAGAAGGGAAGATAGGACCATGAAAACATTCAGACAACGTCTCAGTCTTCCTGAAGATTAGGAGGCGAAATAGAGAACTGCAAGTGGCTCTGCTTGCTAAATAGTAAGGGAGGTATTTGGTGAGATAATTGGGCCCCCAAAAGGTCTAACCCCAGTGCACAGATGCAACTCTTCCCCTTCTGCATGTCTCATAGACAATGCTGTGGCATGACCTAGAATATAGAGCTGTTAGAATAGAATGAGCCTGAACATTCTGTGCATAAATGGCTGAGGAAACAGCTTTCCAAACCTTCCACCCAGCAAACAGCCCTGATGATGTGCAGAAGTAGATCTCAATTTCATTTAATTCTCACAGTTGGAGTTGTATGACTAATTATTTTGTCTCTGTGTCTAATTAATAAGCTGAGGTTAAGAAGGGTCAAGTATCTTGGAAGAAAACAGCAGATCTACTGATAATAGGAAAGTATTAGATTTTAAGCTGTGAGCTCTTAACTAGTGTGGATGACTAGTTCCCATCCTTTAGGTCCAGGCTGAGGTAGTAGCAATGCAAGTTTCCCAGTCAAAGGCCTGGGATTCATTGACCATTAGAGAATTGTAGGAACTGGAGAAGCTACAGGAAAATGAAAGCCTAACATGCCATCCTCCTGCCTGCTCCGCATCATTGCTCCTGCCTCTGCTCTCTTGTTTTCTATGGTAACGTCATCTTAACATTAGGTTTTGTTATTGACTGAAGTGTGTTCTTCCAAAATTCATATCCTGAAGCCCTAATTACCAGTGCCTCAGAACATGACTGGATTTGGAGATAGGGCCTTTAAAAGGGGATTAAGTTAATTTAAGGCTGTTAGGGGATACCTTAATCCCATCTGACTGGTGTGCTTATAAGAAGAGGAGTTTAGGACACACAGAGAGACAGCAGAAGTGTGTATACACAGAGGGACAACCACGTGAAAAAGAAGCAAGAAGATGGCCATCTTCAAGCCAAGGAGAGAGGCCTTAGAAGAAATCACCCCTGCTCACACCTTGATTCTGTACTTCCAGCCTCCAGAACTGTGAGAAACAAATTTCTGTTTTTAAGCCACTTAGTCTGTGGTATTTTTGTTGTGGCAGTCTGAACAGTCTAATACAGACATTATGAACGTGTTTCAGTAGGTCATGAATCAGGCAGAGTAGACTGTCAGAGAGGATGAAAATAAAGTGATGGTAAAAAATACCAATGATCAGTAAAACTGAAAGGAACGTGGTTAATTTGTATTACTATCAGGCAAAATAGACATCAAGCAATTGCAACAAAGAAGGTTGCTATCAAACCATAAAAGAAAATGTATTAAGGTTACAAATTCTGAACTTACGTTCACCTAATAACATATCTTCAAAAACAGATATAGCAGTAAGTAACAAAGTTACAAGTAACAGAAAGTAAAATCCACTTTTGTGTATACCATAAGGAAATATACTTGCTTATATAACTGAGAGCCCAGAGGTAGAGGAGACTTTAGGTTAGTTGATCCAGTGGCTCAAAGATATAAAGACTCAGGCCCAATCTTGAACCAATGACTGTGGCTAGGGACATAGGATTATTGTGTGAGATCTAGAGAAACTCTGGTCTCACCCTTGGAACTAGCAGTCAAATTCCCCCCAAACATGTGACTGTATGAGGGAGGAAATGCACTAATGAAAATTTGAGACCAGTTAGGAAGATGAGGAGTGTATATTGCGTAGGTAAACAAAAATGTCACCTTCAGGCACCATTTGAAAGCACAATTATCAATATGAGCATAATACACACAGTACTCAAGCTCAAATGGCTTTCAACTACTATGTCTTTCCAGGTAACAAATACTTCTATTCAGGAAATACCTACATTGAATTAGTGAATGGGTAGTTAGAAAGCACTAGAGCTCTCACCCCTGCAGTAAGTTTAGGAAGAACCACAAAGTCATCCATGGTAGCGTACTTAAATCTCATTTTCTTTCTCAAATTTTTGTCAAAGCTTTTTCTTTACTATCGTACCTTGATATTATTGTGTCAGGATAGTTTGACTAGAAGGGAATGGATTCTTTATAGTTACAATTTTATCAAGTATTACCATTCTGTAGTATACAACACAGAGTTCATAAAGATATGAAAGATGAGAAACAAGAAAATTGTCAACATTTATGATCAGCAACAATTTTCTTTAAAGAGCACCATTATATTTCAATATGGAATATCTTTATTTATTTTTTTTATAGTGTTTATTTTTACTTGTTGACAGTGTTGCTTTATTTATTTATTTATTTTTGGCTGTGTTGGGTCTTCGTTTCTGTGCGAGGGCTTTCTCTAGTTGTGGAGAGCGGGGGCCACTCTTCATTGCGGTGCGCGGGCCTCTCACTATCGCGGCCTCTCTTGTTGCGGAGCACAGGCTCCAGACGCGCAGGCTCAGTAATTTTGGCTCATGGGCCCAGCTGCTCCACGGCATGTGGGATCTTCCTGGACCGGGGCACGAACCCGTGTCCCCTGCATCGGCAGGCAGACTCTCAACCACTGCGCCACCAGGGAAGACCCTGGAATATCTTTAAATGCTTCAAGCTGGGCTTCCCTGGTGGTGCAGTGGTTGAGAGTCCACCTGCTGGTGCAGGGGCATGGGATCTTGCCCAGGTCAAGGAAGATGCCACATGCCGCAGAGAGGCTGGGTGCGTGAGTCATGGCCACTGAGCCTGCGCGTCCGAAGCCTGTGCTCCGCAACAGGAGAGGTCACAACAGTGAGAGGCCCACGTACCTCAAAAAAAGAAAAAAAGAAAAAAAATCTTCAAGCTTTTAGAAGAAATTCAGTCTTATAAAAATGTAATAAAATTAAAGAACATCTTCTGTTAGTGTACATATTTGTAAATATGTAAAAAGGAATATTCCTCTCGGAATACTAGCCCAAGAACCACCACAGCCCTGCCGCCTGGCATACCAGGACCCAGCCCATACACCAACAGGCTGGCACAAGCTCTGGGACACATTGGGCCCCTCAACCAGCTGCTCCTGGATCTGGCCCCACTCACCAGTGGGATGAAGACAGCCTTGGGACACCCCAGACCCCATACCCAGCTATGTGAGGAACTGGCCCCACACACCAACAAATTGACACTAGCTTCAGGACTCCGAGGCCCAGTAGTCCGTAGACCAGGAACCTGGCTGTGCCCACCAGCGAGCGAGCACTAGCTCCAGGACTCTCTGGGCCACATCCTCACCCACCAGCAGGCCAACACTAGTTCCAAGACACCTTGGTCCCCACATCTAGCTGCCCTGGGATCCAGCCCCACTCAACAGTGGGCCAACACCAGCTTTTGGACACCCCAAAACCCGGCAGCCAGCCATGTGGAACTGGCCCTGCCCACCAGCAGGCTGACACTACATACAGGACCTCTAGCCCCACCACCACACACTGCATAGACTAGAACCACCCACCAGTGGGCCAGCGCTAATCCTGGGACTTCTTGATGCACTGCAGCCAGTAGCCTCATGAACCAGCCTCACTCACCAGTGGCCACCAGCCACTGCACAAGGCAGGGCCTAGCAACCCAGTGGAACAGGGGCCAGCCACACCTACCACACCATGCACAGTAGTGTGCCGTTCACAACAGAAGGACACACGCAGCTCTAACAGGGGACTCCCTTAGAGCATGTAGCTCTGGTGACCAGAGGGGAGAGCTCGGCTGGGACACAAAGGACGTCTCCAACAAAAAGCCACTTCTCTACGGTTGGGAAATATAGCCAACCTACCAGATACAGAGAAACAAAATAGAAAATTGGACAAAATGACTCAACAGAGGAATCTATTCCAAACAAAGGAACACAATAAAACCCCAGAAGAAGAACCAAGTGAAGTGCAGATAAGAGATCTACCTGATAAAGAGTTCAGGGTAATGATCATAAAGATGTTCAAAGAACTCAGGAGAAGATTGGATGAACAGAGTGAGAAGTTTTTAACAACGATTTCGACAATATGAGGAAGAACCACACAGAGAAGAACACTATAGGAAATGAAAAATACACTACACGGAATCAACAGTAAATGAAATGATGCAGAGGAATGGACGAGCAAGCTGGAAGATGGTGTAGAAGAAATAACTGAAGCAGAATAGAAGAAAGAAAAAAGAGAAAAAGAAATAGGGCAGTTTAAGAGACCTCTGGGACAACAGCAAGTGTACTAACATTTGCATTATAGGGGTCTGAGAAGGAGAAGAGAAAGAGAAAGAGAAAGGGGCAGAGAACATATGTGAAGACATGATAGCTGAAAACATCCCTAACCTGGGAAAGGAAAGAGATATCCAGGTTTAGTAAGCACAGAGAGTCCCAAACAGGGTCAAGCCAAAGGAGACCACACCAAGACACACTGGAGTTAGAATGGCAAAAATTAAAGATAAAGAGAGAATATTAAAAGCAGCGAGGGAAAAGCAACAAATACCATACAGGGGAACTCCCATAAGGCTATCAGGGCAACTGGAATGAATCCAGCTGGATCACGGTGTATGATCCTGTTTAATGTAGCGTTGGATTCGGTTTGCTAATATGTGGTTGAGGATTTTTGCATCTATATTCTTCACAGACATTGGCCTGTAATTATCTTTCTTGGTAGTGTCTTTGTCTGCTTCTGGTATCAGGGTGATGGTGGCTTCATAGAATGAATTTGGGACTGTTCCCTCCTCTTCAACCTTTTGGGAGAGTTTGAGAAGTATAGGTATAAGTTATATGTATGTTTGGTACAATTCACTGGTAGAGCTGTCTGGTACTGGACTTTTGTTTGCAGGGAGTTTTTGTTTTGTTTTAATTACAGATTCTATTTCACTTCTAGTGATTGGTCTGTTCACATTATCTGTTTCTTCTTGACTCAAATTTGGCAGGCTGTTTATTTCTAGGAACTTGTCCATTTCTTCTTGGTTGTCTAATTTTCTGGCATATAACTGTTCATAATATTCTCTTCTGTGTTTTGGTTTTTGTGAGTTTATTTTTTTGTATTTTTCTGGTATTAGTTGTTGCTTCTGTTTCATTTTTTATTTTGCTTATTTGGGCCCTTTCTCTTTTTTTCTTGGTGAGCCTGGCTAGAAGTTTGTCGATTTTGTGTGTCTTTTCAAAAATCTAGCCCTTGGTTTTATTGATCTTTTCTATTTTTACCTCTATTTTATTTATTTCCATCTGATCTTTCCCAAAGAACTGACTTTGGGAATTTTTTTGTTCTTTTTTTTCGAATTCTTTTTCTCTTTTTGTTTATTTGAGATTTTTCTTGTTCCTTGAGGAAGGCCTGAATCGCTTTTTACTTCCCTCTGAGAATTGCTTTTGCTGCATCACATATATTTTGGAAGGTTGTGTTTTCATTGTCATTTGTCTTGAAGTATTTCCTGATTTCTTCTTTGATTTCATCATTGACCCACTGGTTTTTTGGTAGCATGTTGTTCAGTCTCCATGTATTCATTCTTTCCCCATTTCTCTTTCTGTGCTTGATTTCTAGTTTCATAACATTGTGGTAATAAATGATGCTTGAAGTCATTTCTATCCTCTTAAATGTGTTGAGGTTTGTTTTCTGTCCTAGTATGTGGCCTCTCCTAGAGAACGTGCCTTGCAAGCTTGAAAAGAATGTGTATTCTGTTTATTTGGGGGATGTAGTGTCCTGTAGGTAAAAATTAAGTCCAAGTGGTCTATTGTGTCATTTAGGGCCTCTGTTGCCATACTGATTTTCTGTCTGGAAGATGTGTCCATTGATGTCAGTGAGGTGTTATAGTCCCCTAGTATTATAGTATTCCTGTTAATTTCTCCCTTTACGTCTGTAAGTATCTGTTTTATATATTTAGGTGCTCCTCTACTGGGTGTATATATGCTAACAAGTGTAATATCCTCTTCTTTATTGATCCCTTTATCATTACATAATGTCCTTCTTTGTCTTTATGCACTTTAAGTCTATTTTTTCTGATATGTGTATTGCTAACCCCGCTTTCTTGTTGTTTCCATTTGCATGAAATAGCTTTCCATCTCCTCACTTTCAATCTGTCTGTGTCTTGTGCCCTGAAGTAGTCTCTTATAGGCAGCATATTGTAGGTTCTTGGTGTTTTTTTTATCCATTCAGCTACTCTGTCTTTTGATGGGAGCATTTAGTCCACTGATATTTAAAGTAATTATTGATAAGTATGTACTTGCTGCCATTTTAAACCCTGTTTTCCAGTTGACTTTGTAGTTCTCTATATCTTTCACTTTTGCCATTTTAATTATGCTACGTCTTGTTGTCACTCTATTTGGGTTCTTCTTGTGTGGGACCCTCTGTGCTTCCTGTACCTGGATATTGGTTTTCTTCTTTAGGTTTGGGAAGTTTTCAGCCATAATTTCTTCAAATACATTTTCTATCCCCTTTTCTCTCTCCTCTTCTTCTGGTACCCCTATTATGCATATGACTGTGCCCATTATGCATATGATTATGCATATTACGCATGCTTTATATTATCCTATAGATCTCCTATGTATTCTTCATTTTAAAAAATTTGTCTTTTTGTCTGCTGTTCTGATTTGGTGGTTTCCATTATTCTGTCTTCCAGATCACTTATTTATTCTTCTGCTTTGGTTAGTCTGCTATTTATTGCTTTTATTTTGTTTATTATCTCAGCAATTGAATTGTCTAGTTTTGATTGATTTCTCTTTATAGTTTCTATTTCCTTGTTGCAGTGATCTGCATTTCTATCAATAATCTTCCTTAATTTCTTTAGCCTTTTCCCTACCTCCTTTCTGAATCTGGGGTCTAGTAGACTGGTGAGGTCTCCTTCATTATTTATTCCTTCAGGGGATTTCTCTTGTTCTGTTTTTTGGGAATACTTCCACTGGTTTTCATTCTACTTAACTTTCTTCATCTCTGAATTTAGGACAGGCATGAATCTACTGTGTTCTTGAAGGGGTGATTTTATGTTGGAGGATCCCTCTGTAGATGGTATGAGTCCAATAGTTTTGGTGCAAGGGCTGGTTTTGGTGTGGGTGCTTGCCATGTATTTCCTTAAAGTGTGCTGGCCCTTGTTCCCTTGATAGGGTGTGTGCTTGAAGTTGTGTTGACCAGAGCCTGCACTGGTTCTTGGCTGGGGCCTCCTCTTTGCATTATGGCTGTCACAGCCCTGTTGGGGCTGGGGTCTGATTCCTAGCTGTTGGGGTAGAAGCCCTGAGGGTCAGGTTCAGTCAGGTTCCACTGCCTCTGAGCCCATGGCCTGATGCAAAGGAGGTGACCACTGAAGCTAATGAGGTCCGTGTGGTCACTGCAAACCTATGTGCCTCCACTGCAGGCATCCATGACTCTGCCCAGAAGCAGCCCATGGTTGCATCTCTTTCTCTGTTGTGTTCACCCCAGACCTAGTGCTGGGATGTGGTGTGCAGTAGGCTGGTGCTGGAGGCTAGATCCCTGTGGCTGCAGGAATTGAGGTGGTTGTGCCACTGCCTGGAACCTTGGCAGCCTCTGTGTCAGACCTCTCCCAGGACCTGTCAGCTCCAGATCTGGCTCCTAGCTATGGTGTAGAGTGAGCGGGGCCAGTGTGCTCCCACCGTGAAATGAACAACTGCATACCCTTGCCCTGTGCCCATCCAACCGAGATGCAGTGCCCAGCTACTGTGCCTTCCGTGGTGCCATCTGGTGCACGTGTTGGCAAAGACCACCATGGCCAGACCTGCCCCCACTGTGTGCACACTGACAATGGGCACTGTGGCAGGACCTGCCCCCACTATGTGCAGGCTGACAATGGGCTCCTTGGTTTGGCCCAGACCATACCCCAGGCCCTGTGGTCTGTCTCCACACATCTAGATCAGGTCCTCTCCCTGGACCGGTCTACCTAAGATTCAATGCTCAGCTGCTGTGGGCATCTGTGGCCCCACCCCCTTGTGTGTGCTTTGGATTGGGAAGTGCAGCAAGGCAGCAGCCGCCAGTGCCAGTCTCTCTCTGCCCTGATTGTTAGCAAGCCAGCATGCATGCACTCCTTGTGAGCAGAATTTAGGCTTTTCCAGCCCCTCCATCTATCCCAGCAGCTTTTCCAGCAGGCAAGGGGGCTTCCTGGGTCAAGTGTCTGCCTATGTGTACCTCTCCTCCTTTACAGATCTCCCCCAGCGGTGCCAGGACCGTCCTCATGCCTTTAAAATGTTTTCTGTCCTTCCTGTATATGTGGCGATATTCCTTGCAGCTTTGGTTGTGTAGGAGATCTTCTCCCAGTTTCCAGTTGGTTTTCTGAGAGAATTGCCTCACATGTAGGGGTATTTTTAATGTGTTTGTGGGGAGAGGTGAGCTCCACATACTTCTAGTCCACCATCTTGATCCCCCTCCCTATTTGGGAGACTTTGAATTGCATCAACGTGTCCCATATAAAAACAGATACACTAGACTAAATTAGAATTACAGAATCCAGTGATAGTTAACCATTGCAAGTGACTGTCAGTTTTTAGAGAGCACAGGATATGCCAGGTTTTTCCAGATTTTGTGGGGAAAAAAAGGTAGAACATCATGTACATTTTAAATGATCTTTGGACCCAAATGCGCTACATGAATTAGATAATTAAAACATCATCTGATGATGTGACGAAAGTGCAGAGTTCATTGATATGACTTAGTCCTCAAAGCCTGCTTCTATCCTAAAGAAAGCTGGCAAATGTCACTCATTTACATCATATGGGAACATATCCACCAGCAGTAGATGGCAGTGTGATATCGTAACAAGAAAACAATGTGGCTGTTTACGTAAAAACACATATCACAATACTTTCAAAGACTATAGTTAGAATTATTTGGGGGTTGTGGCAAAAAAAATAGTTACAATGAGTGGATAATAAGAGCCAAGCTAGGACCACTTCAATTCTCCCTGTCTAATAACTTTTAAAGCCTTGAAACACACTTATTTAATTTTTAAATGGTCTTCACCCGGAAGGGATTTTCAAACTGTACCAGAGAATCATACCATCACAAATGACATAGTTTATAAGCAAAAACCGTGAAAGGAATCCCTGCCTTCTCGACCCTTTCCATCCTTTGGCCTCAAAGGAAGTTTTCACTGTGGATGTAATTTCCTGTTTCAACGCTGTGGTAGTCCCCAAAAATGAGGTCATCACTTACAGCTGTTAAAATTTACACTGTGCTGGGGGAAGGGAGCACACTGAGTACTCTGACAGGGAGCATTATCTACAATTGTTTCTCTTCTTTCCCATTGCTTGACACTGACGGGAAAGTCACTTCTAGTTAATTAACGAGCTTCTTAAAGGAACAAAGAAAAACATGTTTTGATTACCATTTCTATAAAGGTACAGCAATATCTGATAAGTTCTATGGATAATGTTACCAGATTAGGTCAATTTTCCTTTCTGAAAGTAAATTCACATAGGACCTCTACTTGAGTTGTACATATTTGTGTTTGAACCAAAAGCATTTGAGTATTTGTGTTTAATTTAGCAGCATGACAAATATCTGCTATTCTCCTTTCCCATTTCCCTGTGTTAAACAAAGCCACTAGCACTGACCTCCAAAACGTCCACCCCAAAACAGAAATATAAAAGAAGTAAAAGTTGTTCCCAGTAAACCTTGCCAAACAACATTCAAGAAGAATAACTTATCAGCCTGCCTCACCTAAACAGACACAGCACCTGATACGTGCAGTTCCTAAACTGCCTAGCTCACATAAGCTGTGTTCATAGAGGGGTTTATCCAAAGCCTTAGCATCCCTTCCCCAATGTATGTTAGAAAGAGCTGACAGGCACCCACTGGTGTAACTAAATATACTTTAATCCTAAAATAACTCCTGGTAATCATCTCAGGGCAAGAATAAATGATACGACCATTCGTTCTGACAGGAGAATATCTAAACCTTCGCAAGAAAGTTATAATTAGAACTCCAGGGTTTGGCTTTTGGTGAAAGAAGTTAACCTCAATCACCATTAGTGGATTTGTCCATTACAGAAGCTACAGTTGGGACAGACATCAGGTCATGATGGCAGATTCCATCCAGTGATTGTATACAGATGCTTCCTAAATCCATCTTGAGTTTTCATAATAGGCTCTATTGTAAACACGTGTCTCCATTTTCATACCCTGCATTTACATTTGTCCCATAAATAATTTTCCAAAATTATCTAAGTAACACCCATGTGCCCAAACAGAGTCACTCCAAAAAATCACTACTTCCTTCAATAGGCTTACAACTACAGTCTGTTATCTTTACTAGTATATTCAAATTTAACCCTGGTGCAAAATTTGGTCTGTTGTATATTCTTCAGGTTATTTATGTAGCCATGCCATGTTTCAGGGTGCCAGCAAAATAATCGCACTGCTTGTATAGCGTTAGGTTTGCCTAAGCCAGCAATTGGGCAAGATCACATCAAACCTCTTTTGGATATACAGACAGATCTTCAGTTTTCCACATAAATCAGCAAAAGAGGTGTTTGTAAAACTGCAATTAAAAAAAACCCGAAAACTCTATTGCATATTCTCCTTTCCCTTTCTCTGTCCTTTCTAGGAAGATGCAAACAAAATATAAGTACAGTAATATCTAATTCAGATTCTGCTCACTTTTAACTTTTGGAATTCCATAAAGAGCCATAAAGTCTGCAATATTTCTCTTTAGAGAAAAAGAGCCATAAAGTCTGCAGTATTTCTCTTTAGAGTGTTTAAAAATAAAAGAAGGAAACGTTTTCAACTAACGTCTAGCATTTTATATCACCTTTTATATACACATATACTTCACTTATTAACGAGAAGTTTATATTTATACCTTAAAATGAATCCAAGGGCCTTAACTGGCTTCAGCTACGATTAGTTCTAATTACTGGTAGTACTGGGAATTATTTAAATGGCACTTTAAAGAGGTCCTCTATGATCTCATCTTTTCAGTAACTGTGGATGCCTTTCCGCTTAGTCTGAATAAGGAAGAATGAATTATTTTTAATTTTCTTTGGAGACTCTTGTGGGTGATCGAAACACAAAGTCTGGAGCCAGGGTGCCTAGGCTTAAACCCTGGTTTGGCACCTATAGGTTCAGTTACCACTTAGGCAAGTGACTTAACACATCTGTGCTTCCACTTTCTCATCTGTGAAAACTGGAATAATAATCATAGTAGCTAGTTGATAGAATTGCCACTATTAAAGGATGTGACGTATTAACGTGCCTGACACATAGTAATCATTATATACATTTTTTTTCAAAATTAACAGCTAAAATTCACTTAATGAGTTTGCTTTAATTTCTCTTAGACTTGCATGAATTTATGGCAACAAATCTTACCTGTACCCACCGCTTAGGTTTTTGAAGTAGACTCTAAAATATGGCAATGTTTATGGATTTAGGGAGGACCGAGTCCATTATTATGTGTTAATTTATGTGTTAAATTTCACGTGTTATTAGGGAAAAAATTTAGCACACGAACGAAGCACATTAGCACATTAAAAAGGGGTTGGGGCAGGTGAAGCCAGTTTGTGTTCTGAGGAAGATCATCTGGAGGCACCACCATCAACGGGAAGCCCAGGAATGTGGACAATCTCAGATCTCCAGCTCTCGTGAAGAGAACGGCCTCCTGAAACACGCAGTCGGGAGAACCCTACTGTCACTATGCTACACTCAGGAGGCTGACGCAGCTTTTGAGCACCGTGGGCTCCTAAGGCTATGGTCACATGGATGCGGCCATCAAGTGGCAGGCCCAGACAGTTATGTGGCAGGCCCAGACCTACTGGCCATGTCAGCACCATGAGCCCTTAAATCCTGAGCTCGTGTAGTCTCTCTGGACCTATTGCCACTATGATCATGTGGTAGATCCAGCTTTTCAAGTCGCTAGAGCATGGCAGACTCCTAAAACCTGCCCATCATGTGGATTCATCCTGTCATGTGGCCCTCAGGAGCTAGTGGCATGTGGCAGCCTCAGCCCTCCAAGTCACAAAGGTGACCTGCTTCTGAGAGTCATATGGATGCTATGGTCCGTCACATATCCCCCTTGGTCACATATCAGGCTCAGCCATCTCTATCTTGTGAAGATTGCTGCCTACCAGAATCTTCAGATCCCTGAGTCAACAGGGATGTGGCCCCTACCATCACATGGCAGGCAAAGCACCTGCTGTCATGTGAACACCGCACCTACCCTTCGGCTGTTGGTCGTGTATATTCTATGGTCATGGGACATGCTGTGGTCTCCTGAGGCTCAGTTCTCTCGGTCACAGTTCACGATTGAGGGCACCTGAATCCTGAGGTCACATGCATCCTTCTACTCTGTGGCCTCTGCCAGCCAAGCCCCTGCAAGTCAGGTAGGGCCCCACAGCGACGCGTTACGTTCTCCATAGTGTTCTCCATAGTGGGTGTATAATTTTGCATTCTAAAATTCTTAGAACTATTCTTAGCCACTATGGAGAACCATGGGGCCCTGGAGGAAGGGAGGGGAAGGTAGCCCTGCAGCATGGGTTTGAAATGCTGGCCACTGTGGCACTGGAGAAGGGAATCTGGGTTGTCTGGGTGGGAGCTCTCCACGGGAAGGAGAGGAAGGTTGGGAGGGAAGGAATATTAAAGTGAAGGTATTGAGCGAGATTAGGAGACAGTGCGTTTCACACAGTAAGATGACAGATGCTCAGTGCTCAACAGGGAAGTGGACCAAAAACCCTTAAAATCAGAAGCAGAGGTGTGCAAATGGGGCTGCTGGATGGGCCAGAACACACTGATCTCTGTTTTTGGTATTAGCATTTTAGCTCAAAGGAAGCATTGCAACCTTGAACTATCAACCACCTCTTCTCTATTTTTGGTTTTGGACAGGGCCATCAGAGAATGTTTCCCAAAGTTGTTATGCCTGGTAAGTGCCTACGAAAATCATTGTCTCTTACTAATGTCGGTGACCTCTGCACCTGCCTTCAAGCCCTTTGGTTCTTGCCTAGATTACATGTTGGCATCAGACCCTTAACCATTTTGGGGCACATGGACTCCTGAAAATGACATGGATATAGTTTCTGGAAATATACCCATAAATACACACACACACACACAGAAATTGCATATAACATTAGAGACTTCCAAGACCTCATGATGAAGTCATCTATTGTAAGCTTTCCCATGGAATTTCCAGCGCCCTTTCACACCTGACCTCTGACCCTCACCCTCCTTGACCAAACTTTTTTCCCAGTCATCAAGGGCCACTCCCCTGGTCTCCAATCCTGATTTCCTCTTCCTTTCTCCAGGATGGCCAGGAGTTACCCTCACCAATTATCATTGACATTGACACACCCTACATAATAAAGCCCTGCAAGGTGATGAAGAGGATCAAACAACATTTGGTGAGTTGCAGGAGAGCCACAGATCCCTTATCAGCCACACAATCTCAAATGCCTTTTGATTCCAGGAATGCTATATAGGCTCTGTGACCCTGAAGAGTCTAGTCCTGCAATTCCTGCAGCAGTAAGTACCCTTGGGAATCTGAGCAAGGGGAGGAGGGCTAGGAGAGTTGAGGAGACCTAAGCACAGGTCTGCTCATCGGAGTTCTCAAGTCTCATTTGAGGTCCAGACCACAGAGATTGACTGTCCTCATTACTCTCCCTCAGGTATTACTTGATCCATGAGTGTGGAGACTGACAGCATATCCATTGTGCTTATCTCGAGGAGGCCTGCTTCTCCCTGACCATTCCCTTCCTCCCCGAGGACCCAGCCCCGTGAGTTTCACAGGCCAGACTCTGCTCCTGGGTTGTGTGGCTACCCAGCAGACACAGGCCAGCTACTGCATACACCCACCACCCACTCTTCCTTTTTTTCTCATAGAAGCAGCTTGTGCAAGTACTTCAAGGACAGCAGGAATATAAAGAAGCTCAAGGACCCCCATGAGTGTGCGATGGGGAGACTGGCTGGGAAAGGGCAGTGAAGGGGTCAATCATAGGGCCCAGGGCATGGCAGCCCCTGACCTTTGTTCGCTTCCCCTCTCTTCACAGACCTACGGGTCCAGCTGCTGAAGCACACAAAATGTGTCATTGTGCACACCCTCTGTGTGTTGCCCAAGACTCAGCATGACTTCAGCTCCATCGGGTGGACATGTGGTTCCAGACGGTGAGCACCTGCGTCCTCACTCGGGCGGGCCCAGGAAGCCGTGGGTGGGTAGGAGGTGGAGGTGGTGACTGGGTGCCTGGGCTCTTCCCTTTCAGGAGATGATGCTCTGTTTCTCCATCAGCGGGGTGTTCAAGAAAGGTGTGTGTGTGTAGACCCCCACCCCTGATGTCTCATTGCTGCCTCCCCCTGGCCAGGCTCACGTACAGAACCACCCAGCTTCCCTGACCCCTTCCCTTCCCTTCCATTTACTTCCTTTCCTTTCCTTCCCCTCCCCTCCCCTCCCTTCCCCTTCCTCCTCTGTTCTCTAGCCCTCAGTCTTCCCACAGACACCCCAGGTCTGAGGTGTGTCCACGCCTGTCTGCCCTGCACACCCTGGGTGTTGGGGACACAGGCTGTGGAGTTTGGTGGCTCTCATTCCAGATCCTTGCTCTTAGAACTTGGTCCATTGCCTAACCTCTCAGCTTCTTCATTTGCACAATGGGGTAGTAGTATCCACCTCTTCGGCGGCTGTGAAAAGTGCATCCCGTGAACGTGTGTAGTGGTTGTCAGGGACCCTGTCACTGGGCGCAGACTGCTCCTATAGTTGCCCTCCCCACTCCCGACACCCTGGAACCGTGAACAGCTGCCCTCTCAGCATGAGTGTCCAGTCACACCCTGACTGGGCAACACCATGTGAGCGTGTAGAGCACGTGCGGCTGTAAGGGGTACTGTTGTTTGTTTGCTGTTGAAGTGGAAGGAAGTTCTCAGGGCTGTGTGCGTGCCTTCACCCGGACCTTCATCACTACCCCTGCCAGCTACTGCAGGTGAGAGCCCTTTAGTGGGCGGGGATGCACATCCCCGCCTGGGCTCAGGGGCATGGGAATGTGGTGGTGCAGACCTTAGGTTTACTCAGTATTGTGGAAAGCCAGCAGGGAGATCCCAGGAGCAGTCTAGCCTAGTGGTTAAGAAGAGCATGGGCTCTGAAATCGGCCTATGGGTTCTCTCCTTGACACAACACTCACTCACTGTGTGATCTTGGTCAAGTCACATGACCTCTGTGTGGCTCAGTGTCTTCTTCCGTGAATGGGGATCAGAGCATCCAGCCCTTGGGCTGTGGTAAAGGGTAAATGTGAAATTGCACGTGGGTTGGGGATAAACCTATTAATCGAGTGAAGGTGATAGACAGTCTCTCCAAAGGTGGGCTCTGTGGGGAGGGGCAGAGGTACTAGTTATGGAACCTGGGAGACAGACACAGCAGGGGTATGGAAGGAATCTAGTTGCTGAGTGGCAGTGGGAGCAGGATCGTTGTTTGGAGTGTGGGGTGGTCCATCTGTCCAGTTGTCTGAGTGCCCGTTTATCCTCCAGTCTATGCATTGTGAAAGACGAACTGTTTGTGAGGGACGCCAGCCCCAGTGAGACTCAGAGTGCGTTCTCCATCCCAATGCCTACACCCTCCTCCCTCTCCCAGGAGCAGCAGGAGATGGTGCAGGCTTTCTCCACCCTGTCTGGGATGAAACTCGAGTGGTCTCAGAAGTGAGTGCTTGGTGTGTATGGGAATGAGGTTGGGTTGGAACGGTAGGGGAGTGAATCATGGAAACTCGAAAGCAATTTGGAAAAATAGCTTTTTGAATATTTTGCTTCCAAAAATAAAAGTGAACACATGAAAAAGGTATCATACTAGTATATGTGTAAAGGGTTTTCAAGATAGTATAATGCTCAGTGATATTATCTTGTATATGGAAAATCCAGGACAATCCACATGCACACCAACCAACCAACAACAAAAAAAACACCCTACTACAACTGATAACCAAGTTCACCAAAGTTACAGGATACAAGACCGATATACAAAACTTATTTGTATTTCCATGTACTTGCAATGAACAACCGAAAAAGAAATTAAGAAAGCAAGCCCAGCTACCGTGGCATCAAAATAGTACAACGCTTTGAAACAAATGTAACAAAAGAAGTGCAAATCTCATATTCCAGAGTCTGTAAAACGCTGTTGAAAAAAATAAAGCAGACCTAAGTAAATGGAAAGACACTCCATTTTCATGGGTTGGAAGGCAATATTATTATGATGGCAGTACTACCCAGAGCAAACTAGGTTCAATGCAGTCCCTATCAGAAACCTTCTTTGCAACAGTTGACAAGGTTATCCTAAACTTCATATGGAAGTGCACCAAAACAATCTCGAAAGAGAAGAACAAAGTTAGAAGACTCACACGTCCCAATTTCAAAACTTGCTACAAAGCCACAGTAATAAAGACTACGTGGTACTGGCCTGTGGACAGTGTATGAATCAGTGGAATAGAACTGAGAGTCCGCAGATAAACACTCACATTTTTGGTCAACTGATTATCAACCAGACAGAGTGCTGAAAATATCTGATGGGAAAATAATATTGTTTTCATAAAATGGTGCTGGGACAAGTGGGTATCCGTGTGCAAACCAAAGAATTTTGACCCCTAACTCACACACCATGTACGAACCTAGCCTGAAAATGGATCAAAGATCTAAAAGTAAGAGCTAAGACTATAAAAATCTGGGAAGGAAACATAGGTGTAAGTCTTCACGAATTAGGCAATCATTTCTTACATATGACAACAAAAGCACAAGCAACCAAGGAAAAAAACTAGATAAATTGTTGACTTCGTCAAAATTAAAACCTTTTGAGCATCAAAGCACAGTATCAAAAAGGTGAAAAGCCCACCAACAGAATGGGAGAAAATATTTGCATATCACATATCCGGCAAGAATATGTGAAGAACCCTTGCAACTCAACAATAAAAAGGCAAACACCCCAATTTTTTTAAACTGGGGGAAGGCTCTGAATGGACATTTCTCCAAAGAAGACATATAAATGGACAGGAAGGACATGAGAAACTTCTCAACATCGTTAGTCATCAAGGAAATGCAAATTGAAACCACAGTGAGTTACCAGGTCACACCCACTAAGATGGCTTTAATTAGTGAAAGGAATGATAACAAGTGTTGGTGAGGATGTGGAGACATTGGAATTCTCATGTGTTATGATGGGAATATAAAAGGGAGCAGTGGTTTGGGAAAACATTTTGGTACTTCCCCAAAATGTTAAACACGGAGTTACCATAAGACCCAGTAATCCCACTCCTAAGTATCCTACCAGGAGAAATGAAAACATGTGTACACTCTAAAACTTGTTCAGGAACGTTCATAGCAGCATTATTGATAATAGACGAAAAGTGGAAACAACCCAAATGTCCTGTAGCTGATGAATGGATGAATAAATCTTGGTACATCCATATAGTAGAATATTATTCAGTCATAAAAAAGAATACTGTTCTGATACACATCATGACATGGATGAACCTTGAAAACATGATGCTAAGTGAAAGAAGCCAGTCACAAAAAGTCAAATATTGTATGAAATGTCCAGAATCGGCAAATCCACACGGACCAAAAGTAGATTAGTGGTTGCCAGGGTCTGGGGGACGGGGAGGAATAGGAAGTGATCACTAATGGTTAAGGAGCTTCTTTTTGAGGTGGTAAAATTACTCTGGAATTAGTTGTGGTGGTTGCACAATCATGTGAATGTATGAAAAAGCACTGATTTGTATACTTTAAAGTGGTGTGTGCATTATATCTCAATAGAAGATGGTTGGAGACTTGTACTTTAGAATTTTTCATTTGTTATTTTCTTGAACATCTTTCTTGATCAGTATATATTGAATTCCCTTGTTCTTTAGCCCAGCTCTACTTTTCTGTTTTGAATTCTAGTGGGAATGAATGCTAGTGATACATGGTTTGCTTTTCACTGGGTCTTTCTTCGTCATTACACATAGTGTTCATACTGGTACATGTGTCTCAGCAAGAAAGTGGCATAGATTTAGTGGTGGCTTGCATGGTCACCGTGACTGTACTGTGGTACTAATGGAGATCACGACTGCAGGTGCCTTCAGGACAACGAGTGGAACTGCACCAGAGCTGGTCAGGTCTGCAGTATGCTCAAGGTGAGGTCTGGGAATCAACTGGGGTAAAGATGAACATTTCTGGGCCTTCAGGGAGGCCAAGAAAGTGGAGGTCAGTGTCCTGGGAATGGAACTTGGGGAGCGGGCTCTTCTGACATTCCGACTCCTTCTCTCCAGACCGAGGACAAGATCCCAGAGGAGGCCTTCAAAGAAATCCCCTAAAAGGAGCCCTTGGATGTCATCCTTGTCTTCATCCACATCATCTTTTATCTCCAGCCTCAGGCCACGTCCATGCCTAGGGTTGGAGGCCTGGCTGACCAAGAATCCAAAGTTATGTTGTAGGCCAGGTAACATAGCCACTTGAAGGGTCGGCTGTTCTGTGTCTTTTCCCCACTCACAATTGCTGTTTGGTTTCATAATAAAGAGTGCTGTTGCAAGCTGTATGTCGTGTGTCCTCCATTGCTCTTCCCTTCCCCAATCACGAGCCAGTAGGTCCAGGCCTGAACGTCCCTGCCTTCCTCCCTGAGGACGAGGCAACTTCTAACACAAATAAGTGGGGTTTTTATACAATTTTTTTCCATTTATAAAATATGAAGATTCTGCACAAAAATGGGATAGCAATGGGATTTAAAGTGCATGCGTCAAAACTCCTTTATGTCCCAGCTAGATGGGTTTACATATATCATGCATCAAGTAGGGAAATTTAAAAATACATTTAGACAATTGAAAATGGAAACACAGCATACCAAAACTTGTGTGACACAGCAAAAGCAATGATCAGAGGAAAATCAATTAGTCGTTAAGTAAACGCAAATCAAAGACACAATAGGATGCCACTTCACACCTACTACATTGCCTGTAGCTTTTTTTTTTTCAGAAACATAACAAGAAGAGCTTTGGTGAGGATGTGGAGAAATTGGAACTTCTGTACATTGTTGGTGGGGATAAAAATGGTTTCGCTGCTGTGGAAAACAGTTTGTTGGTTCCTCACAAAATTAAACACAGAAGTACCATATGACCCAGCTACTGCACTCCTAGCTGTATACCCGAAAGAAATGAAAGAGGTGCCAAAACAAATTATTGTACGTGAATGCTCACAGCAGCATTACTCATTATATTCAAAAGGTTGAAACAACCCATCTGTCCATCAAGGCATGAGTGGGTAAACAAATTGTAGTATATACACACATTGGGATATGTATTTTTGCAAAGATTGAAATCCTTGTCATACGTGCTCACAGAAGTTGTCCTTCTATTTCATCAGTGGTCAGATAGTGACTTGACAGAGATTTCCTGAAGGGCCTGGAGCCAAAACGGAAAGGAAAACAATATTGTCTAGTCTTTGCAGATTGCCTTCTGATCTGGGACACTCCACCAATGCTTAGCCAGGCTGCCTCCAACTCTGCCTTAGCCTTCACCTCCAGCTTTTGAGGAGCCCAAAGGTCAGCCACATGTGCAAGCTTGGCTTCCTGTCAGACCTTTGCTGAGCCTGTGTCCTACCCTGTACATATGCATTGCACTCTGGAATCTCTGCTATGCCCTTCAAAACTCTTATTCCCCCAAGAATTTTCCTCATCACCCTCACCCTTCCCAGGCTTCGGGGGCTCTCTGCTGCTTGCCTTATCTTCTTTCCCTTGCCCCAGGCAGCTATGGGTACGATACGTTTTTAGATGTTTTTGAGAGACACAACCGAGAAAGCCACTCCATGCCTGGGAGGGGCCGTGGGAAACAAAACTCATCCTCTGTGTCATACCCTCAGGGGTCCTCCATAGAGGGCAGAAGGCACAATCACAGTTTTGGGGGAGAACAAGATCCATATTATGACCCGTGGGACCAGCAAGAAGCACCGTGAATGTGGCTGCCAGTCTCATGGGACAAGCAAGAGGGAAGAGATATGGGAACATATGTATATATATATAACTGATTCACTTTGTTATAAAGCAGAAACTAACACACCATTGTAAAGCAAGCAATTATACTCCATTAAAGATATTAAGAAAAAAAGGAAACAGATTGGGTTTAAGTGGTAGGTTGCAAAATGCAAGACAGAATATTCCTGACACCGCATGATACAATGTGAAAAAAAAAAAAACTCAGGGTATAAAACTGTATATTACAGTATAGTTCCTCAGAAGAAGATATTAATGAATGCTTATGTTTTTTTGTTGTTGCTTTTCTTGCGCTACGTGAGCCTTTCACTGTTGTGGCCTCTCCCATTGTGGAGCACAGGCTCCAGACGCGCAGGCTCAGTGTCCATGGCTCAGGGGCCCCGCCTATCCGCAGCATGTGGGATCTTCCTGGGCTGAGGCACGAACCCATGTCCCCCGCATCAGCAGGCGGAATCTCAACCACTGCGCCAACAGGGAAGCCCTATTTCTTTTTATGTGTAATAATTAACATTAAGAAGTCAAGCCAAAGGAACGCGTGAGAATGTCAACTATGTTTATAAATGTGTGATTGAAATGCACAATAGTTATTCATTCAGATCTACGCTTTGCTTGTATAAAAGGATGTTTGTGTCTGGGTCAGCATCTTCCCAGGTGCTTAGGGTGAAGCACTATACCTGTTGCCTCCTTACGCAGCATAACAAGGACAATTTATCATTGATAAGCAGATATGAGTATCTCCTCGCTGATTAATAAGCTGCAACACTTTACATGACTCACCCAACTTTTCCTGATGCCCGGTTCCTTACATGTAAAAATCAGGGGTTAGGGTTAACCACCAGCTTAATCAATATATAGAGCACATGCCACACTCCATAAAGGTTCCCAGTTAATCTCCTCTTCTTCCTCTGGTCCCACGCAAACTTTGATCTGCTTTCCATTTCCATATATTAGCTTTTCCTGCTCTAGAATTTTGTATAAATGGAATCACTCATCCTGTACTCCTTTCTGTCTGGCTTCTTTAACTTAGCATAATTTTTTTTCTTCAGATCCACCCATGTTCTTGCCTTTTTATTCCTGGGTAATATACCATTGTATTGATTTGTTTACCTTTCATGTTGTTTTAATGAAGTTTCAGGAGGAAGTGAAACTCCACCCTTGTGTTCAATCAGCCATCTTCCTGGTCAGTGTTCTCTTCTTACACAATGGATATAATTTCAAACTTTACCACTCCTTTATCTCTCTAGGGAAATACTCTCTTTAGGTCTTTTCCAGGCTTTTCTCTTTTTCCTTTTCCCTCAGTGCCAATCACTCCATGTGTTGTGTTTGCTCTGTCCCTTCCACGCTTACCCTGGGTTGTGACCGTCTCCTGAAGAGAAGACTTCACTGTCGAGTCAGCCCTGGGCTCCTGGGTGCTTGGCTTTAACCCATACCTGGCTCTGGGCTCATCAGTGGTTTAGCCTTCCTCCCTGACCCTACCACTGGTGGCCCCTGCCTTACCACTGTGCTTTCTCATTCCCTCCCTCCCTCACTCGCTCCCTCCCTCCCTCGCTCCTTCCCTTCCTTCTTTCCTTCATTGAAGAAGAGCATTCTCCGTTTATTACATGGGAATTCTTATTTCATACTTTCGAGCACGGTTATGTATTTATTATGATTGGAATATTCTATGTATTCATTATTGGAATATTATTATTCCAAAACCACAACTATAAGATTTTTAAACTAAATATTATAAAATACTTGCACTCTCATCATTTAAATTGTTTAGTCAGTTCTCAACCTTGTTTACACACTAGAGTCACTTGGGAAGATTGAAAATATCACTAGCGCCAGCCTACACCCACAACAATTAAAACAGATTTTGGGGCAGACCCAATCAATCACATTTTTAAAACTCTTCATGTGATTGCAGTGTGCAACCAAGGTTGAAAACCACTATGTTAAAAGGCATCAGCTTTGGGGTTATGCTTGGCAGAAGACCTTAGGAATGCCTGCCACCTCACTTTGCTGACTTTCCACTCAGTGCTCTTTTTGGAGACCTAGTGATTCCATTAGCTTACAGTGGGGATTGGGGAATTATGGCCCACGAGCCTGTTTCTCTATGACCTGCAAGCTAAGAATGTTTTACATAGTCGAATGGTTAAAAAAATCCAAAGAAGAATCGTATTTTCTGGCATGTGAAAATTATTTGAAATTCACATGTCCCTGTCCATATATAAAGTTTTATTGGAAGACAGCCATGCTGTGTCAGTGGCAGCTTTTGCTCTACAATGCAGATATGAATAGCACCATCGGAAACTGAAAGGCCTGCAAAGCCTCATATATTTGTCATCTGGCCCTTTCCAGGAAAAGTTTTTCGAGCTCTGGCTTAGAGCAAGTATCCTTAAAGCAAATGCACAGTAACAGCGGTAAGTTGATGACAGTTCCACTTGCTAAGCCTGGGAAGAAAAGTTACTGTAGTTACTTGCCACTTCACTGTAGGGTGCTTCCTCAATAGTCCACTCATTCATCATGCTCTTGGCCAAGTGTGAGAATTGACTAACCGACTACCATTCGCGATCACGATAGCTCAAGTCACCAGGCCTAGAGCTTGATTTATTTATTTTTATGTTCTTATATTTTATTATAAATCAATACTTATTTATATTTTATTTATTTTTACACTGATCAAATGCAACTTTGGAGTATGTTCAGATATTTCAAGATCCAAGGGATCTGTTGATCAATTAGCCACCTTCAAAGATTGCTGTAGGTCAATCCAATGTGACTACCCTTCCAGCGTTGCTGCTTATTAAGGTAAACAGCACTCACCTTGAGGCAGGAGGTTAAGTGCTCCTACTTGGCCTGCAACTCCACGACCACAACATCCCCACTGGAATGAGGGGATCTCCCATCTCATCTGTGGCCTACACAAGTCAGCCACTTCAGAACACTTCGAAGATGAAGACACCCTCCGCACTAATGTGTTTCTCAGTGCTGTGGGGAAGGGAGCCTCCTCTGAGTCCCTAACAACATCTGTTTGGTCCACGGACACATTGACTTCAAAGGCATTTCATTTAAGTGACCACAGGCGACAACTCCTGCACTGTTTCACCATTGTGTGCCATGGGACACCAATATTTCATCCTCTAATGTCAGTTGGATCCTTACCGTCTTCAGATGCACCTAAGCCAAATAACTTTTCTCAGATTCCCACTTCCTCCAGGGCTCTTGGCTTGAACCAATTTTGGTGTCAAGTACTCTATCAATCAAAGTTCCCACTTGCCTATGCCTGCTATTCATTCTAATAGCTATTTCATAAAAATAAGATGTTGTTAATAAAATATATTACATAGCTGACAAAAACTCTGTGAGGGCCAGAAAAGCCGGCTTGGATGCTATGCAGCCAGGGGAAGTCCACTCACGCCTTGGGACTGCTATAGCTGAAACACCACTGCTGCCTGTGTGCTAACTGACATGTATGCATTCCAGGCACTCTGCTGTGACTGCTCCATAAGAACCAGAGACCCCTCCCATCATACACAGCTTACCAAGTCACTGAGACATACGTGGCTCCCATGTCATTCATTTACACCTCCAATTCTCAGGATGGTGCATATGCTTGATACAAGCGAGATGCCATTTAGAATCGGAGCTGTACGGGGTTCTGCTTAATGTGTACACACACACGCACACACACACACACACACAGAGACAGACACTGGTTTCATGTCTTTAGCTTTTTATTCACTATAGAACAGGAAAGCATATGAGTGTTCAGGTATGTCTGAAGAGTTGCCAATGGAATCCGATTCATAGTTGATTTTATACAACGTTATAATTTTTGCTTCTGTAAATGGTATATTCAAAATGGAAACGGGACTTTGTACTTGTCACAATTATTTTGTGTATATTTGTCTTATACTCAACAAACTTATTAATCTCTATCATTAATCTTAATTTCCTTAGCCTCTGTTGAATTTGCATGAAGGTAACTGTGTTATCTTGACAGCTTTATTTTCCCTTGTACACATTTATTAATTCACATGTGTGTAGATGCATATATACATGCTGACTCACTGTACTGCCTAGGAAATATAGTGTGATGCTAAAACAAAATGGTCATGTAAGTCATCTTTGTCTCTCTTCTGATTTTAAAGGGAATGCTTCCAACGTTTCGCTCTTAAGTATGACGTTTGATGCAGTTTACTCTTTTTTTAATATTTGTTGTCAGTCTAAAGAAACATCTTTCAATTTATGAATTGCTGACAATTCCTGTTATTGTCCGTTTTACTGCTGATTGGTTGTTTCAATTTTTGTAGGCCTTTTTTTACTGAATATTTTGTGATAATCCTCCTTTCCTCCTTCCTTTATTGCACTAATGGGCTAAATTAAGGTCACAGATCTCCTAATGTTAAACCAACGTGGCATGCTTGGGGTTAAACACGACTTTGTCATCCTGTGTCTCCTGTCCTAGCCGTGGCAGGATTTAGCTTGCTATTAATTTATGTATATTTTTGCATTTGTGTAACTATCTGAGGTTGGCTAATAATTTTGCCTTCTTGTGTATTCTTTGTCAAGAATACTTTTTATAATATTAAGATTTTCTGTTTCTTTAGCATGGAAAATCATGTTTTTCTCTGGGATTAGTCTGTTTTCTCTAAATTTTAAATTTATCAGCATATCTTTTCCATTACACCATTGTATCTTTTGAATCTTTGCTGAAACTGAAAGTGTGACAGCTTTTCTCATTTCAGAGTGGCTTCTCTGTGCCTTATCTCTAATTTTCTTGACCCTTGTTTCCAGATGTATCCTTCTTTTCTTCTCTCTCTAAAATGTTTGCAGCTAGCATTTTGTTGTTGTTGTTGAACTCTGTCATATCTGTTATCCGTTCCATTAATTTCTGTTCTTATTTTTATTATTTTTCCTTGACAAGAGTGGAAAGACATGAGATTAATTTTTATAAAGTAAATGATCCATGAACAGGCTTTCCATCTACCACCAAGTTTTATTTTCTAATTTTTATGTTTGAATATAATGAACACACAAATACCCAATCCATTCATCTGTTTGGAGGAGCCCCAAAGCTTTGCAGTGCTGCCACTGCCACCACGTGTATTCAGTTCCACTCTTGGCACATCAGATGATTAAGGAAGAGGGAACTGGAGCACTGAAGTAATAGGATCTCTACTATAACTACAGCTGACCCTGGAACAACAGGGTTTGAACTGCGTGGGTCTTCTTATACATGCATTTTTTTTCAACAAATGTATAAAAAATACATGTGTAGATCATCATGTACAAGACAGGTATTGAAGTGGATAGCCTATCCTTACACAGGCATAAGGTGAGTGATATTTAATAAAAAATTAATGACGTGTTTGTTTTCTTACTCTTTTACAACTTTGCTTTCAAATAATTACATACCCATTCAGTACGTCTCTCTGTCTCTCTGTCTCTCTCTGTCTCTGTCTCTCTCATAATTGGAGAAACTATGCATCAGCCTATCATCACCACAGGTATGTGCTTTTTTTAGTATAACAATGTTTCCATGCTGTATTATGAATATGACGGTGATACTGTATGCAATAAAAGCTTTATAATGATTCATTCATTAGCATATGGTCTAGGCTACCATGAAGCAACGGTATCCATCACCTAGACAACCATAAAGCAATCATATTGCTGTTTCTTCGTTATCAATGCACGAATCCCTATACCTCTAAAAAAATATGAATTTTTTTTTCACACTATCTTTCTACTTTTGGTGTCTAGTGTTAGTAGTACATATAACATGTACCATGTTTTGTATCATATAAGACAGTATTGATGTTGGTACTGACGGACAGACAATTCATTTTGTAAGCAGATGATGCAAACTTTCGGTATCAATAAATACAGTACAGTACTGTAAATGTACTTTCTCTTCCTTATGATGTTCTTTATAACATTTTCTTTCCTCTGGCATACTTTGTTGGAAGAATACACTGTATAACACATATAACACACGAAATATGTGTTAATCCACTGTTTATGTTATCGGGAAGGCTTCCAGTCAAGAGTAGGCTATTAGTAGTTATGTTTTGGGGGGACTCAAAAGTTATCTGCAGAGTTTTAACTGTGCATGGGGTCGGCAACCCCAACTCCCGCATTGTTCAGGGGTCAAGAATATATATGTATTTCATTTAAGAGAATAGCATACAATATAGCAAAGAGTATGTAAAGAACCTCGACTTTGAAAACATACCTGTCTGGATTCAAATCCTGCTCTGTCCCTTACTGCCCATGTGACTTTACACAAGTACTCAATCTCTCTGCATTTCAGTTGCATCATGCAGCAGTCAGTGGTCCTGTTTGCCAAGTGTTTCCATTTCTCCCCTGTTCCAGGCCCGTGGCAGAACTGCACTTCTTGCTTTATCCCCTTTGTTTGGGCGGGGCCATAAATGTGACTAGTTCTGGCTAATGGGTTTGAGTGATATGTGAAATAATTCTGGGCCACAACATATGGTTGTTGGTGTGAGACCTCCCTCCAGGCCCAGGGTCCTCTTTCCCTCAGGCACTACAATCAACAACTTTCTAGATGGTGGCTGCTCTATCGGGTTCAGTCTCCACGTCATTCCAGTAAGAAGAGATCAGATCTCTGACATCCACCATCCTGTGATGGACGTGCACCTGCCATGGACATGTAGTGGGAGTGAGGAATAAGCCAGTGAGATTTGGAGATTGTCTACGACCACAGCATAGCTCAGCCTCTCCTGACTCACGTATCTCATCTGCCAACTGAAATGACACCCTCTCAGGATTTTTCTGCGGGTGAAATGACAACTTACCTGACGAGGTTATCACAGTGCTTGACACATTATAGGGACTCAAAACATGGCAGCTTTAATTATTACATAATAATAAAAGTGTTTTGGAAAAGTGTGGGATATTTGCATAAAATGAGAGGTATTTTTTCTGCTCATCCTGACAGGTAAGTTGTACTTTGCTTTCCAGAGGGGGGCACTATATTTGTTGCTATTGGTAAGACTGCTTAATGATTTGCACTTATGCACTTCTCTTTGCCACCATGCTATCAGACATATGTTTAGAAATTGAAATTACCTCTGAAGACTAAAAAGTGAATAGATTTAAGCAGGAGAAAGTCTGGCTGATGTGTTATGATAAAATGCATTTCAGAGCAATAAGTAATTTCTTAAAGAGAAGAAGAAGAGATTATAATAATTATAAACATACATTCTCTTGCTCTTAGTAAGCAAAGGCACAAGGTCTTAAAGTGGTAGGAGATTTAGTGTGGACAGATCTTCACAGCATATTTTCTGGAACACTCGTTCTTAAGATGCTCTGTGGAAAAATGTATCATCCCCGCATAAGTTGGGGAAACTATCCCTCCCTTTGACATTCATATTGCATATTACCATATTATCTAAAAAACATCCTACGGTATGGAAATTCATTTATCTGTAGTCCTGTATGTTCCACACATCTCTGAAGTAGAGTCAAATTTCGCTGTTTTTTTGTGGCCCTAGTGTTTTGCAAAACAAGCTTGGAAATGCTGAAGTGAGAGAAAAATAAAGTGGATTATTTAAGCATCATGTAATATAAATTATCACAAGTGACAATATCCTTGAGCCATGTATCAAGAAGTATTTCTCCCCCATAAATGTAAACACAATTTTCCTATCTGCTCACCTTGACTCATTCAACACCACTTTCATGACGGACCAGGGCCCTGCTGCTGAGAGATGACATCCAAGTCCATGAACCCCAGCCACCCCGTCCACGGCCGCCCCACCCACCCTGGCCAGGTGATCCTCCTTCTCCACTTCACTCTCTAGCAGAAGCTGCTCCCGTCAGTCCAGGTTCAGGTCGCACACACCCACAGGCTTTCTCTGCCAGCTGTACAACAGTTAGGCCGTAGCCAGAAGCCCCCTCCTGCCCCCCACCTGTATCCAACACTCTCTCTCGGGCCCTCAGCTCTTTGCCGGACCTCGGTCTGAAGTTGCTTGGATGCCTCTTAAAGCCCAGATCCCTGAGTAAACTTCTAGTACCGGCGGGGGCACCTCCTACCCGAGTACCACCCACCGTGGCAGGATATTAAAGTTGGTGGAAAGGTTGTGATCTGAGCCAGAATCTCCTCAAAGTGCCCCCTCAGCCAGAGCGACCACCACAGGTCTAAAGGTCTTCTGCACCTATGGGTCTGACTCTTCTGGAGGTTAATCGAGCTGCAGTTCAATAGACCCTCCCCACTCTTAAAGGGCAGCCCATCCTGCACGACCATAGGTGATCACATGACGTCGGAGACCACCTGAACTACCGAACTGAGGAGCCCTCAATCTTCACGTGACTGAGGGGCCTGAGTCTCACGTGACCACATGCTGGCACATGACCATAAGATACACTTGACCAACAGCAGTCCAGAAGCTGCAGAGCTCACATGAGTGGAAGAACCTTGGGTGCCACGTGTGGTAGGAGCCACACTGTTGCCCATACATGGATCTACAGTGTTTAGTAGCCCACAACCTTCACGTGATGGAGATTGCTGAACGTGACATGTACCATGCTGGGAAGGGTACCAGACCATAGCATCCACATAACCCTAAGCAGTAGATCACATCAAGGGCTGAGGCTACCACATGCTGTAGCTAGTCAGGATCACATGAGAGAAGGAGCCACGTGACATGCAGGGTTTAGGAGTCCACCATGCTCTAGCGACTTGAAGGGCTGGATCTACCACAGGGTCATGGCGGCAACAGAGCCAAAGGGACCACATGCCATTTGGGTTTAAGAGCCCAGGGTTCTGACTGGACAAGAAGGGCTTGGCCTGTCAGGTAACTATTGCCCACAGGATGGCAGCATCTACATGACCCGCACCCTTACCAACCCACACAGCTCATGTGCCTGGGAGGGCTGAGTCAGTTTTCTGACAGTAGGGTCCAATGACAGTAGGTTTCTACTTGATCTGCAAGTTTGAGGGGAACATTACCTTTGGGAGAACAGGAGATCTGAGATTACCCACATTCCTTATCTCCTCCGTGATGTTGGTGCCTCGAGTGACATTCTAAGCACACAAGCTTGGGCTTTACCTACACCCACCCCTCTCTAATGTGTTCATTTTATGTGCTTTTTTCCCCCCGATAGCACATGAAATTTAACACATAACAAATTAACACATAAGGATGAAATAAGTCCTCCCCAAAACCACAGTTCTCGGTATGCTGTAGAAACTACTGTTAAGAGCCTAAGCAGTGGGTACAGGTAAGAGCTGTTGACTTAAGTTTCATGCAGGTCTAAAGGAAATTAAAGCAAATCTAATGAGTTGTAGTTTTTAATTTCGGAGGAAAAGTGTATAGTGATGACTTCGGGCCACGCACTCTAGAAGGATAACTCATTTAACAGAGGTAACTCTATAGATTACGTACTGTTACGGAACTTTACAGATGTGAACACTGAAGTCCAGAGGTATTAAATCAATCACTTGACTAAGAGGTCACGGATATTGCAGTTGGCACACCAAGAGTGGCCCACACGCCATCTGGCTCCAGACTCTGTGTTCTGCTCACCCACCAGGTTCCTCACCGGAAGGTAACATTGGGCTCAGCTTTACTAATTCACAAAATCTGGGAAATCAGCCTAAATTACTGAAAAGTTGAGATCATGAGAGATCTCTTTGGGATGCCATGCTAATTAGACCCAGTCAAATTTGAGTCTATTTCATGGCCTCTATTTAAGGTTTGTGTATAGATATAAACATATATCTAATATGTGAATAGTGTATGTGAGTGGTTTATGAATTACTTGATGATAGCTGAAAACATTTCCTTCTTTTAAATAAACACTGAAAAGTAGATATCATAAAGTTTAGTCACCATACTCCCCGCGCCTGAATTAAAAAAGTTACAAATGAGCGGAATCTGAATTCATTAGATTTTACAGTGTATATTCTGTCTGTGTCTCCCCAGAAAGAACAGAGAAAGGAGTAGGAGAATATATATTGTAGGGGGTTTTGTATTGCAAATCCAGAAACACCTATTTTGCTGATTTGTGTGGGAAACTGCAGGATCATCAGTATGTCCAAAATAAGTGTGATCTGATCTCTCTGGTTTGTTGGCTTTGGTAAACAATGTTATACATTGTTCGGATTATTTTTCTAGGTTCCTGCAATGTGGCATGGCTGCATAAATGAGCTGAAGAAAATGCAACAGATCAAATTTTCCACTGTGGTTAAAGTTGAGGTATTTAGAAAAGACAAGAGACTCTGTGGTTCTAGGCCTACTGAAAAATGTCCTAGTTTGGGGTATAGAATAGTAAGAGAAAACTGTTATTCGTGCAGGTCACTGTGTCTCATGTAACTGTGGAGAATTATTTGTGGGACACATAAATTCAGGAGACAATAAAGGAGGCATATCTTTATTTAAAATAGAGCCTATTATGAAACCTTAGTCTGGATTTAGGAAACATCTCCATGTAGTCATAGGATGGAATCTGACACCAAGACCTGATATAGTTGTTATGTTTAGATACAGATGAGCAGATCAACAGTGCAAAGTGCAGAACAATTTATCGAGCCTAACTATGGTCACCTGATGGTGATTGGGGTCAACTTTTTTGACCAAAAGACCAATTCTGGCCTCCTCATTATCCCTCTTACATCAGATTTTGCTCCTGTCAGACATGATAACTCAAATCAATCATTCTTTCTCTGAGATGACGATCAGGAGTTCCTCAGGACCTTTTAAAAACATTTAGTTACATCAGTGGGGCCCTGCCACCACCCTCTACTATATATCGCGGGGGAGGGGAAGAAATCCTATGGTTAAAGATCTGTGTATCTGGAGTCCAGTTTAGGCATTACATTTATCAGGCACTGTGTTTAGGCAGCATGATAATCCATTTCTCTTGAATGTGATTTGGCAGGATTTCACGGAAACAAATTTTCCTTCTTTTATCTTATTTGTTTTGAGGTGGCCACTTCGGAAGTTGGTGCCAGTGGTTTTAGAAGGAGGAGTGGCTTTCTGTAACACAGAGAAGTGGGAAAGGGGAGCAAGAGAACAGTTGTGATGCTGTTTCCCTAAAGGTAAATACTCAAATTCTTCTGGTTCTAACACACTTATGTACAACTGACCTAGATGTCCTATGTGACTTTATTGTCAGAAAGCAAAGTTGACATACCTAGCAACAGTACACAGGAGATAGCATCAGATGGGGCTGTATCATTATGCAAGTTGCATTCAGAACCTGTTTTTCTTTGTTCCTTTGTGAAATTCGTTAAGATATATGGAAGTAAGTTTACTGTCAGTGTTTTTTTTTTAACTTCTTTATTGGAGCACAATTGCTTTACAATGGTTTGCCAGCCTCCGCCCTACAAGAAAGTGAACCAGCCACATATACACATGTTCCCATATCTCCTCCCTCTTGCGTTTCCCTCCCTCCCACCCTCCCTATCCCACACCTCCAGGCGGTCACAAAGCACGGAGCTGATCTCCCTGTGCTATGCAGCTGCTTCCCACTTTCTATCTCTTTTACGTTTGGTAGTGTATATATGTCCATGCCACTCTCTCACTTTGTCACAGCTTACCCTTCCCCCTCCCCATATCTTCAAGTCCATTCTCTAGTAGGTCTGTGTCTTTATTCCCATCTTACCACTATGTCCTTCACGACCTTTTTTTTTTCCCTTAGATTCCATATATATGTGTTAGCATACGGTATTTGTTTTTCTCTTTCTGACTTACTTCACACTGTATGACAGACTCTAGGTCCATCCACCTCGAAAGAAGAGAAACGGTTGCAGTTACTGTCCTGTGTCGAAGAGTTGAATATCCCTCCCCACCAACCATCACGATGTAAAATTCAACAGCCCTAGTTTGAATATAATAGTTCGAAAAGAGTCTCATCCTGTGAGGATTACCATGTCATGGAAATAGGAAATTATATCCACAATTAAAATTTCTTCCGGGCAAAGGATGGAGGGAAGTGAGGAGATAGGGATTCTGTACAGGGTGTTTATTCATGAGCTGTGTCGTTTGTCATGATATGACTGTCCAGTACAATTTGGAAGCCCCTTCCATGTAAAAACCATTGAAAATAAAATTGTGGTTCATAGATTTTCATAGTACTAGTCGAGAATGAACTTTTTCCTGGGCTGCTTGTTTTTATCCAGTCAAACATTTTCCCATTCAAAACATAATTCTAGAGTGTGATGTCAGGGAATTGGCAGAATAGGAGCCTCCAAATAAACATTTTGCCTAATCAGCCATGGGCCAGTGTGTTTTTGTGGGGGCCTCAGTATCCAGTGATGAAGCCCCAACACAATGATCCATTAGAAAAAAAAAATCCAAGAACAGACACGTTGAAGAGAGTAGGAAGAACAGCTTCACCCTACCAATATCAAACTTCCCCCAAGGCTACACATATCAATGCCTAGACAGATGCACTAGGCCTGCAATTCCTCCCATCGGGGGAAGTGAGAGTGTGGTGAGCACCTGAATACCCAGTGGTGCTAGCCGCTGCCCAGGAATGCCACTTCTTTCTTGCCCAAACCCAGAACCCAGAGGTGATGAGCATGGCTGAATAGTCTTGGGATAGCAAGGAGAAGGGGAAAGGGCATGTGCTCACAGCAAACAGGGCACCAAGCTCAACAAAGGGCTGCAGTTTCTCCTAACTGTCTCACAGACTGTACCCTACAAACCTCATATGACCCATCACATACAGAAGCCTGAATTTGCCCACGAGCATATCCAGCACTCCATGTTCCTGTCCCGCTGAGAACCAGCATTCCATGGACAACCCAGCAGAAGGTGCACACATGCCTCAACAGATCATGCACATGTGCATAAAGAGGACAGGCACCACTCTGCTGGATGGTGGGAACAGACATACTTGAAACACTTCAGGGTACCGAAATGGGGAAAATAAACAGGAGGTTGTCAGCATGTGTCCTGCTTTGTGCAGTTGAGAAAAGGCGTGTATCATCCAAACACTTCCTTCACAAGATGAAACAAGAGGGGCAGAGCAGGTGAATCCACAGAAGAGGCCTCAGAGACCCCCCAGTATCCCTAGCTTGGCTGAGTGGTGCAGGTGTTTCCCTCCTGTAAAAAGTAAGTAAAGACTGATGGAGGAGATTGCTTCCTTAAATGTGAAGACACCAACACAAGATTTTCAGGGGCAGGAAAAATCTCGGAAGCCCAACTCCCCACCAATGAAACAAGATAATTTCCCAGTAACTGACCCCATAGAAATGGAGGTCCATGAATTGCCTGACAAGGAATTCAACATGATTGTTTCAAAGATGCCCAGCCAGCTGCAAGGCAACTCAATGAAATCAGAAAAGCAATACCTGTACAGAATGAAAAAGTCAACTAGGAGCTAGAAATCATAAAAAGGAGCCAAAGAGAAATGATGGAGCTGAAGAATACAATGGATGAATTTAGAAATATAATAGAGAGCTATAACAACAGACTTCATCAAGCAGAAGAAAGAATTTATGAACTGAAAAAGATGTAATTTGAAGTTATATAATCAGAGGAGGAAAAAAAAGAATGAAAAAGAGTGGGGAAACTCTATGGGATTTTTAAAACACCATTAAATGGACTCATATATGGATGATCTGAGACCCTGGAGGAGGAGGAGGGGAGAGAGAGAGAGAGAGAAAGAGTTAGAGAGAGAGAGAGAGAGAGAGAGAGAGAGTGGCGGTGGCTGGGGATTTTATTTATAGAAATAGACACACAGACTAAGGAGTGGATGGTCAGATCCCCATTCTCGGAAGAAGACACTGAGTCACAGAGAGGTCATGTGAGTTGACCAAGGTCACACAGCGAGTGAGTGTTGGGTCAAGGGGAGAACCCATAGGCCGATTCCAGAGCCCACACTCTTCTTAACCACTAGGCTAGACTGCTCCTGGCATCCCCCTGCTGGCTTTCCACAATACTGAGCAAACCTAAGGTCTACGCCACCTCATTCCCACACCCCTGAGCCCAAGCTGTGATAGGCATTCCCACCCACGACAGGGCTCTCACCTGCAGTAGCTGACAGGGGTAGCGATTAAGGTCCAGGTGAAGGCACACACACCGCCCTGAGAACTTCCTTCCACTTCAAGAGCAAACAAACCACAGTACCCCTTGGAGCTGCACGTGCTGTACATGCTCACATGGTGGTCCTCAGTCAGGCTATGACTGGATCCTCATGCTGAGAGGGTAGTTGTTCATGGGGGCCAAGGTGTCGGGAATGGGGAGGGCAAATGTAGGAGCAGTCTGCACCCAGTGACAGGGTCCCAGACAACCACTATACAAGTTCACGGGATGCAGTCTTCACAGCCACACAAGAGGTGGATACTACTACCCCACTTTCAAATAAAGAAACTGGGAGGTTAAGTAATGGCCCAAACTCTCAGAGCAAGGATCTGGGATGAGAGCCACCAGACTCCACAGCCTGTTTCCACAATGCCCAGTGTGTGCAGGGCAGACAGGTTTAGACACAGCTCAAACCTGAGGTGTGTGTGGGAAGACTGAGGGCTGGAGAACACAGTGGGGAAGGGGAGGGGAGGGGAGGGGAGGAGAGGGCAGGGGGGGAGGGGAGGGAGGAAAGGAGGGGAGGGGAGGGGGGACGGGAGGGAAGGGAAGGGAAGAGAAGGGAAATGATGGATAAGGAAGGGAAGGGAAAGGAAGTGAAGGGGAGGTTTCTGGGAGTGAGACTGGCCAGGGGGAGGGAGCAGTGGGGCATCTGGGGAGGGGGTGTACACACACTCACCTTCCTTGAACACCCTGTTGACACAGAAGCAGAGCTTCGTTTCCTGAAAAGGAAGAGCCCAGGCGCCCAGTCACCATGAACACCTCCTACCCACCTGCGGCTTCCTGAGCCCGCCCGAGGGAGGAAGCAGGCGCTTACCGTCTGGTACCACATGTCCACCCCAAAGGAGCTGAAGACATGCTGAGTCTTGGGCAACACACCGAGGGTGTGCACAATGACACGTTTTGTGTACTTCAGCAGCTGGACCCGAAGGTCAGCGAAGGGAGGGGAAGCGAGCAAAGGTCAGGGGCTGCCACGCCCTGGGCCCTATGATTGACCCCTTCACCGCTCTTTCCCACCCAGTCTTCCCATCACACACTCACGGGGGTCCTTGAGCTTCTTTATATTCCTGCTGTCCTTGAAGTACTCGCACAAGGTCATAATGAGGGCTCCTTTTGCCAGAATTACCAGGGAAAGAACTCCAACCTTTCTTTCTTCCTTGAGGTGGTCCACCACCATCACTGTATTCTGAAAAGAGGAACAAAAATACAAGTTTGCAGACACATCTGTGGTCCACTTACCACGCACCATGTCTTAGGCTAACAGCATGGTAGGGCAGGCAAAGTGCCAACCTGGCCTAAGGGACCAATCCCACAAACCTCAGAAAGGACACTCTTCTGCCTGTCCAGAGAGGACAGCCTTATCCGACAGATGGCACTATCAGGGGAAGAATCGAGGAGGAGCAGGATGAGGAAGAGGAGGACAAGGAGGAGAAAGAGGGAGGAGAAGGAGGAGGGAGGAGAGGACAACTGCGGTGAAACTTTTAAAACAGTGGAGCAGGACTGATAAAAACTGCGGTGTATGCGTCCATGGGTTAGACTGGACAGCAGTCATATATATACCAGGAAGGCACCCGAATCTTGCCTTCTCTCAGGACATTCCAGCAACCACACCAATACCTCTCTTGTGCTTCCCAAATCCAATGAGCCACCAAGCCAATTGCACTAACAACCAGCAAGCTGGCTGGACTTCCTTTGCCAGTGCACTAGGAGCTTTAATGTCAAGTGGCACTGATGTAACAACCTCCTGAACTGTCTCCCTTCCTCCAGCCTTGCCCCGAACAATAGGCTGTTTGAAAGAGCCAGAGTGAGCTCTCTATTGGGCCAGCCTGAAATGCCTTTCAGCTTAGCAGGCAAATCTTCCTCACTTCAGCTCTTCTATAACAAGGGTGTGAATGATAACCTGGAATGATGTGTCAACCACCATTTCCAAGTGTTTAGGGATTCTACTTCTTGCTTTCTATTACTGGTTTCTAATTTGATTCCATCGTGCCCAGGGAACACACTCTGCGAGATTTCAATTCTTCTTTTTTTACTTTTATTTTATTTATTTATTTATTTATTTTTGCAGTACACGGACCTCTCACTGTGGTGGCCTCTCCCGTAGCCGAGCACAGGCTCCGGACGCGCAGGCTCTTTGGCCATGGCTCACGGGCCCAGCCACTCTGCGGCATGTGGGATCTTCCCGGACCGGGGCACGAACTCGCGTCCCCTGCATCGGCAGGCAGACTCTCAACCACTGCGCCACCAGGGAAGCCCACCCGTCGTTTTTAAGTTCACACCCTCTGTTGTGTAGCCTATCAAGTTTGACGTCAGTCCTCTAGGTTTGAGAGCTGGCCTGGCAGAAACACTGGCCAGGCGGTGCCCAGGCCACAAGGAAAGACACTGGGCCAAGGAGATGTAGGAGGATGGGGCTGGCGCCTGAGAAGAACCCTCTCACGCATAAGGCTCTCTCCCCTCGGTCCGTCTGGGTGGGGTCGGGAACCTGGCCCCGCCTCCCAGTACAGTGTAGATTGAGCGATAGGGGTCACGTGACCTGAGCTGCACCAATCCAAGTCCTTTTCCAGCGAGCTTAACTTTGAGAGGGAGCTGTTAAGACGCCCAAGCCGGCAGCCCTGAGGCTTGTCGGCTGCGAGCTCCAGAGAGGCAGGAACCCGCGCCTACTGTTGGGGTCTTGGACAGCCCAAGTTTTTTCCAACTCTTGTTCCAATCAGGTAAATTACAACAGCATTCTTTCTATAAATTGCGCCTCTATTGACTTAAATTAAATTACCCTGGATCAAGGTTTGGGGGTTAATAAGAAAGGCAGTCGAACGGATAGCTGGGTCCACTGTCCTGTCCACGCGCCATGCGTTCCTCTTTCCTCAGCTGTGATTCGCTTCAGTTGTGTGGCTAATCATTCCCCGCTCTCTCTTTACAGTCCCTATATCAGCCTTCCACTTCTTAAAAATAAAATTGTATTTCTCCTTTGTACCTCAGTTTTGTGGTTTGTTTTGCTATCTCAGATTTTAAATTGTAAGTATTGAAATGTATGTCTCTCTCTCCCCCCTCCCCCACCTCTATCTCTCTCTGGTCTCTCCTTATCTATATATATATGGTATTTCATTGCTTTTATACTTCAAATGGTTATCTTCTGAAGAGCAGATAAATACTCATCTACATCTTGGAGATGACTGCACTTTCATTTATTTTAATGGGCTCTCTAAAGCAGTTTGAAATAGTTTTGTGCTGGATGATGTGGCACGAGCATTTATCCATCCTCCTAACCGTATTTCAATAAGTTAAACTATTATTAAACAGTGTTGTTTATACCATAACCATTCCTTTAACCACTGAACTTTTTAAAAAATTCTTTATTCTGAAATAATTTTAGGCTCACAGAAACTTTGCGAACAGTATAGAAAGCCTTCACCCAGCTTTCCCTAATGTTAACATCTTATATAGCCATAGAAAAATTATCAAAATTAGGAAATTAACATTGATGCAGTACTATTAACTAATTTACATACTTTATTTGAATTTCACCATTTGTCCCAGTAATCTCATTTTTTATTCCAGCATCCCATTCTGGATACCACATTGCATTTGGCCATCACTTCTTAGTCTCCTCCAGGCTGACAGTTCCTTAAGCTTTTTGGGTGTTTCCCAGTCTTGACGCTTTTGAAGATACTGGTCAGGTATTTTATAGAATGTCTGTCAACTTGGGTTTCTCTGATGTATTCTTGTGATTTGATTGAAATTACAAATTTTTGGCAACAATACCGGTTTTATTCTCCTCCCCTTCATCCCATTGATGATGGAGGAATTTCCACCCTAGTGTTATGGGGGTGGCTGAACACACGACACCTGACACTGGACAGATACTACCCACAGCAGCTTTTTAGTAACATTTACTCACAGCCTGGGGAGGAGGACACTACTGGCGAGGTAGAGCCCCACAGGAGTCATTCTCTGGAAGAGAGTGAACAAGCAGGGGCTGTGGGGGACAGTCTGTAGTAGCAAGAGGACGAGGTGACCCTTGGTTCACATGGGAGGATGTGATTGGCTTGTTTGAATACTTATGTGAGCTGGTAGGGAACTGAAACCTGATAGTCAGGGGCGAGCAGGCACTGTGGCTAGTTCCCATGATAAGGCTGGTTCTTTGGCTAGGGGACCTTCTTCCTGGGAGCACAAAAGGGGAATGGGAACTTGTGGTGAGTCCATTTGAGACCCTCTGGGTTTTCCCCCAAATGTCAAGGCATACATGTCACTGTGCCTTAATTTTAGGTCTTATACCACGGCGCTGCAAAAGCGATTCTGTTCCCTTCTCCAAGCATCATGTGTGGGGGTACATGATGTCCATATGTTGTATTAATGATGCTATTCATTTGCAACACTTGATTAAGGTGGGGACAACTGTGTGGCTCCATTGTAATGGTACTGTTTTCCTATTTGTAAGTAATAAATATCGTGTAGGAAATACTTTCAGACTATGAAAATATCCTATTTCTTCTCAGACTGTTATTCACGACTTTTAAAATCCATCTGTTGATCTTGCCTACAACAATTATGACTTAATGGTGACTTTCTATTTCCTTATTCCTACTACATTGGTTCATTGGAATTCTGAAGAGCTGTCTTTTCTCCCCCATTTATGTATGTATAGATTTTCAAGTTGTTTATAAAAATTGTTTTATTTCAAATTATTGAATCAACTAATCAAATTATTTATATCAGTATTGAATCATGAATAACTATGTTACATTGTGGCTTATAATCAAATTATATCATTATTTAGTTTCTTGAATTGTTCCAGCTTTGGTGACTGCAAGCTTCTTTTGGTGGGGTCTGTGTTCTTTCAGCAAGACCTGATCCTTTTTTGTGTACTTCCTTGCTGGCACTGTAAGGTATTCCCATTCATCTTGTATTTTTGTCCCCAGCACGGCCCTGAAATCAAAAAAAAAAAAAAAACACTTCTGCAAAGAGCCAAGCTTCCTTTCCTTGGAAAATGACATTAAAAACCAATATCTCAGTGTGTGTTCATTGCTATTGCAGTTTCATTGCTGCTAAGTCCTCCCTCTCCATCCACAAATGAAGGAAATATATTGTATGTATATACTCATGTTTACAGATACTTCTCAGTTTCTCTACCTATATGTATAGATATTGAAAGCCAGGAGCTCATACTGATACTTCTTATGTTAATCCATTGTAGCCTTGTTTGTAACTTCTTTGTGTGACCTGGCTCTCCTTATCTTCAATATTTACTTACTTGTTCATTCCTGATATATACATGAAGTACTTGCAGAAATGCTACCCAATACTCCTGTTAGAAACAGATTTGATAACTCGTGTTTGTGTACAGTTCTTTATGCCTTAAGCCTCAGAGGATGCAATCAAAGAAGTACTATTTCCCCACGTTGCTTAGCTTAGCTATTTTCTTTCTCACCTCTTCAGCTGTGGTTAAGACATTCATTTGTTATATAGTTAGGTTAATTTTTTGGTGTTTGTATTTGAGCTTGCCTCCTCCCCACATCTTAGTTGATTTTGATTTTTTATTTAATTCTGAGGTATGTGAAATATTACTGTGATTCAAAGAGTCAGGGCTGCACAGAAACATCTATTAGACAAGTGTCACTCTTTCATCATGCCTTCTAACCCCTTCCCGTTCCCCACTTATTTCCCACACTCCCCCTGTAGATAACCAATCTCTTTAGTTTCTGGTTTAATCTTTCCTGTGTTTACTCTGCACAAATGAACTGATCCATATATGTTTTCTTATATTCCCTTGTTTATTAAATGAAGGACGGCATCTTATAATGCTCCTTTGCACTTTTCCTTTTTCAGTTAACAGCATTCCATAAAAAAACTCTTTATGCCATAGAGGGCTTCATTGCTTTTTTGTTTTTGTTTTTGTTTCTTTGTTTTTTACAGCTGCATTGGACTCCGCTGACATATGTAGGGGCATTTAACTTGTTTTCAGCACTCTGCAATGACAAACAATGCTGCAGTGAATAACCTTAGGCATAAGTACTTTTGTGTTGGTGGAAATGGATCTTCAAGTTTTATTCCCAGCAGTAGTATTGTTGGGCCAAAAGTGAAGTGCATGTGTATTTCTGTTAGGTATTTCCAAATTTCTCTCCAGAAGGGTTGTACTGGTTTTCACTCCCACTAGCTACTGTGACTGTCTCCCCACAGACTCAGTAACAGAACATGTTGCCCTACTTTTGTGACCTTTGTTCATGTGGTAGGTGAGAAATGATATCTCGGCATTGTCTTAGTATGCATTTGTCTAATTATGAGAAAGTTTGACTCTATATTTTGAGGACTGTTTTATATATTTTTTGTGAATTATCTGCTCATATCTTTTTTTTTAAATTAGTTTCTGCTTTATAACAAAGTGAATCAGTCATACATGTACATCTGTTCCCACATCCCTTCCCTCATGCATCTCCCTCCCTCCCACCCTCCCCATCCCACCCTTCCAGGCGGTCACAAAGCACCGAGCTGATCTCCCTGTGCTCTGCGGCTGCTTCCCACTATCTATCTACCTTACGTTTGGTAGTGTATATATGTCCATGCCTCTCTTTCGCTTTGTCACAGCTTACCCTTCCCCCTCCCCATATCCTCAAGTCCATTCTCAAGTAGGTCTGTGTCTTTATTCCCGTTTTGCCCCTAGGTTCTTCATGACATTTTTTTTTTAATTCCGTATATATGTGTTAGCATACGGTATTTGTCTTTCTCTTTCTGACTAACTTCACTCTGCATGACAGACTCTAGGTCTATCCACCTCATTACAAATAGCTCAGTTTCGTTTCTTTTTATGCCTGAGTAATATTCCATTGTATATAGGTGCCACATCTTCTTTATCCATTCATCTGATGATGGACACTTAGGTTGTTTCCAGCTCCGGGCTATTGTGAATAGAGCTGCAATGAATATTTTGGTACATGACTCTTTTTGAATTATGGTTTTCTCAGGGTATATGCCTAGTAGTGGGATTGCTGGGTCATATGGTAGTTCTATTTTTAGTTTTTTAAGGAACCTCCATACTGTTCTCCATAGTGACTGTACCAATTCACATTCCCACCAGCAGTGCAAGAGTGTTCCCTTTTCTCCACACCCTCTCCAGCATTTATTGTTTCTAGATTTCTTGATGATGGCCATTCTGACTGGTGTGAGATGATATCTCATTGTAGTTTTGATTTGCATTTCTCTAATGATTAATGATGTTGAGCATTCTTTCATGTGTTTGTTGGCAGTCTGTATATCTACTTTGGAGAAATGCCTATTTAAGTCTTCTGCCCATTTTTGGATTGGTTTGTTTGTTTTTTTGATATTGAGCTGCATGAGCTGTTTATAAATTTTGGAGATTAATCCTTTGTCAGTTGCTTCATTTGCAAATATTTTCTCCCATTCTGAGGGTTGTCTTTTGGTCTTGTTTATGGTTTCCTTTGCTGTGCAAAAGCTTTGAAGTTTCATTAGGTCCCATTTGTTTATCTTTGTTTTTATTTCCATTTCTCTAGGAGGTGGGTCCAAAAGGATCTTGCTGTGATTTATGTCATAGAGTGTTCTACCTATGTTTTCCTCTAAGAGTTTGATTGTTTCTGGCCTTACATTTAAGTCTTTAATCCATTTTGAGCTTATTTATGTGTATGGTGCTAGGGAATGATCTAATCTCAAACTTTTACATGTCCCTGTCCAGTTTTCCCAGCACCACTTATTGAAGAGGCTGTCCTTTCTCCACTGTATATTCCTGCCTCCTTTATCAAAGATAAGTTGGCCATATGTGCGTGGGTTTATCTCTGGGCTTTCTATCCTGATCCACTGATCTGTCTTTCTGTTTTTATGCCAGTACCAGACTGTCTTAATTACTGTAGCTTTGTAGTATAGTCTGAAGTCAGGGAGCCTGATTCCTCCAGCTCCGTTTTTCGTTCTCAAGATTGCTTTGGCTATTCGGGGCCTTTTGTTTTTCCAAACAAATTTTGAAAATTTTTTTTCTAGTTCTGTGAAAAATGCCAGTGGTAGTTTGATAGGGATTGCATTGAATCTGTAGATTGCTTTGGGTAGTAGAGTCATTTTAACAATATTGATTCTTCCAATCCAGAAGCATGGTATATCTCTCCATCTATTTGTATCATCTTTAATTTCTTTCATCAGTGTCTTATAATTTTCTGCATACAGGTCTTTTGTCTCCTTAGGTAGGTTTATTCCTAGATATTTTATTCTTTTTGTTGCAATGGTAAATGGGAGTGTTTTCTTGATTTCATTTTCAGATTTTTCATCATTAGTGTACAGGAATGCCAGAGATTTCTGTGCATTAATTTTGTATCCTGCTACTTTACCAAATTCATTGATTAGCTCTAGTAGTTTTTCGGTAGCATATTTAGGATTCTCTATGTATAGTATCATGTCATCTGCAAACAGTGACAGCTTTACTTCTTCGTTTCCAATTTGGATTCCTTTTATTTCCTTTTCTTCTCTGATTGCTGTGGCTAAAACTTCCAAAACTATGTTGAATAAGAGTGGTGAGAGTGGGCAGCCTTGTCTTGTTCCTGATCTTAGTGGAAATGGTTTCAGTTTTTCACCATTGAGGACAATGTTGGCTGTGGGTTTGTCATATATGGCCTTTATTATGTTGAGGAAAGATCCCTCTATGCCTACTTTCTGCAGGGTTTTTATCATAAATGGATGTTGAATTTTGTCAAAAGCTTTCTCTGCATCTATTGAGATGATCATACGGTTTTTCTCCTTCAAATTGTTAATATGGTGTATCACATTGATTGATTTGCGTATATTGAAGAATCCTTGCATTCCTGGAATAAACCCCACTTGATCATGGTGTATGATCCTTTTAATGTGCTGTTGGATTCTGTTTGCTAGTATTTTGTTGAGGATTTTTGCATCTATGTTCATCAGTGATATTGGCCTGTAGTTTTCTTTCTTTGTGACATCCTTGCCTGGTTTTGGTATCAAGGTGATGTCGGCCTCGTAGAATGAGTTTGGGAGTGTTCCTCCCTCTGCTATATTTTGAAAGAGTTTGAGAAGGATAGGTGTTAGTTCTCCTCTAAATGTTTGATAGAATTCACCTGTGAAGCCATCTGGTCCTGGGCTTTTGTTTGATGGAAGATTTTTAATCACAGTTTCAATTTCAGTGCTTGTGATTGGTCTATTCATATTTTCTATTTCTTCCTGAGTCAGTCTTGGCAGGTTGTGCATTTCTAAGAATTTTTCCATTTCTTCCCGGTTGTCCATTTTATTGGCATAGAGTTGCTTATAGTAATCTCTCATGATCTTTTGTATTTCTGCAGTGTCAGTTGTTACTTCTCCTTTTTCATTTCTAATTCTATTGATTTGAGTCTTCTCCCTTCTTTTCTTGATGAGTCTGGCTAATGGTTTGTCAATTTTGTTTATCTTCTCAAAGAACCAGCTTTTAGTTTGGTTGATCTTTGCTATCGTTTCCTTCATTTCTTTTTCATTTTTTTCTGATCTGATCTTTATGATTTCTTTCCTTCTGCTAGCTTTGGGGGTTTTTTGTTCTTCTTTCTCTAATTGCTTTAGGTGCAGGGTCAGTTTGTTTACTCGAAATGCTTCCTGTTTCTTAAGGTGGGATTGTATTGCTATAAACTTCCCCCTTAGAACTGCTTTTGCTGCGTCCCATAGCTTTTGGGTCGTCGTGTCTCCACTGTCATTTGTTTCTAGGTATTTTTTAATTTCCTCTTTGATTTCTTCAGTGATCACTTCGTTATTGAGTAGTGTATTGTTTAGCCTCCATGTGTTTGTATTTTTTACAGCTCTTTTCCTGTAATTGATGTCTAGTCTCATAGCATTGTGGTCGGAAAAGATACTTGATACAATTTCAATTTTCTTAAATTTACCGAGGCTTGATTTGTGACCCAAGATATGATCTATCCTGGAGAATGTTCCATGAGCACTTGAGAAAAATGTGTATTCTGTTGTTTTTGCATGGAATGTCCTATAAATATCAATTAAGTCCATCTCGTTTAATGTATCATTTAAAGCTTGTGTTTCCTTATTTATTTTCATTTTGGATGATCTGTCCATTGGTGAAAGTGGGGTGTTAAAGTCCCCTACTATGATTGTGTTACTGTCGAGATTTCCCCTTTTATGGCTGTTAGTATTTGCCTTATGTATTGAGGTGCTCCTATGTTGGGTGCATAAATATTTACAATTGTTATATCTTCTTCTTGGATTGATCCCTTTATCGTTATGTAGTGTCCTTCTTTGTCTCTTCTAATAGTCTTTATTTTAAAGTCTATTTTGTCTGATATAAGAATTGCTACTCCAGCTTTCTTTTGATTTCCATTTGCATGGAATATCTTTTTCCATCCCCTTACTTTCAATCTGTATGTGTCTCTAGGTCTGAAGTGGGTCTCTTGTAGACAGCATATATATTTGTTTTTGTATCCATTCAGCCACTCTGTGTCTTTTGGTGGGAGCATTTAGTCCATTTACATTTAAGGTAGTTATTGATATGTATGTTCCTATTCCCATTTCCTTAATTGCTTTGGGATCATTATTGTAGGTATATTCCTTCTGTTGTGTTTCTTGCCTAGAGAAGTTCCTTTAGCATTTGTTGTAAAGCTGGTTTGGTGGTGCTGAAGTCTCTCAGCTTTTGCTTGTCTGTAAAGGTTTTAATTTCTCCATCAAATCTGAATGAGATCCTTGCTGGGTAGAGTAATCTTGGTTGCAGGTTCCTCTCCTTCATCACTTTAATTATGTCCTGCCACTCCCTTCTGGCTTGTAGAGTTTCTGCTGAGAGATCAGCTGTTAACCTGATGGGGATTCCCTTGTGTGTTATTTGTTGTTTTTGCCTTGCTGCTTTTAATATGATTTCTTTGTGTTTAATTTTTGACAGTTTGATTAACATGTGTCTTGGTGTATTTCTCCTTGGATTTATTCTGTATGGGACTCTCTGTGCCTCCTGGACTTGATTAACTATTTCTTTTCCCATATTGGGGAAGTTTTCAACTATAATCTCTTCAAATATTTTCTCAGTCCCTTTCTTTTTCTCTTCTTCTTCTGGAACCCCTATAATTCGAATGTTGGTGCGTTTAATGTTGTCCCAGAGGTCTCTGAGACTGTCCTCTGTTCTTTTCATTCTTTTTTCTTTATTTTGCTCTGCAGCAGTTATTTCCACTATTTTATCTTCCACCTCACTTATCCGTTCTTCTGCCTCAGTTATTCTGCTATTGATCCCATCTAGAGTATTTTTCATTTCATTTATTGTGTTTTTAATCGATGCTTGATTCATCTTTAGTTCTTCTAGGTCCTTGTTAACTGTTTCTTGCATTTTGTCTATTCTATTTCCAAGATTATGGATCTTGGAAATAGAATCTTGGATCAGCTTTACTATCATTATTCTGAATTCTTTTTCAGGTAGACTGCCTATTACCTCTTCATTTGTTAGGTCTGGTAGGTGTTTATCTTGCTCCTTCACCTGCTGTGTGTTTTTCTGTCTTCTCATTTTGCTTATGTTACTGTGTTTGGGGTCTCCTTTTTGCAGGCTGCAGATTCGTAGTTCCCGTTGTTTTTGGTGTCTGTCCCCAGTGGCTAAGGTTGTTTCAGTAGGTTGTGTAGGCTTCCTGGTGGGGGGGACTAATGCCTGTGCTCTGGTGGTTGAGGCTCGATCTTGTCTTTCTGCTGGACAGGTCCACGTCTGGTGGTGTGTTTTGGGGTGCCTATGGCCTTATTATGTTTTTAGGTAGCCTCTCTGCTAATGGGTGTGGTTGTGTTCCTGCCTTGCTAGTTGCTTGGCATAGGGTGACCTGCACTGTAGCTTGCTGGTCGTTGACTGAAGCTGGGTGCTGGTGTTGGGATGGAGATCTCTGGGAGATTTTCGCTGCTTGATATTATGTGGAGCTGGGAGGTGTCTTGTGGACCCGTGTCCTGAAGTTGGCTCTCCCACTTCAGAGGCACAGCACTGGCTCCTGGCTGCAGCACCAAGAGCCTTTCATCCACCTGGCTCAGAATAACAGGGAGAAAAAGTAGAAAGAAAGAATTAGTAGAAGAAAGAAAGAGAGAGGGAAAGAAAGGAAGAAGGGAAGAAAGGAAGGAAGGAAGAAGGAAAGAAAGAAAGGAGGGAGGGAGGGAGGAAGGATGGAAAGAAAGAAGGAAAGAAAGGAGGGAGGGAGGGAGGAAGGAAAGGAAGAAAGACAGGAGGGAGGGAGGGAGGAAGGAAAGAAAAAGAAAGTGGAAAGAAGAAGGGTGGGAGGGAGGGAGGGAGGAAAGAGAAAGAAGGAAAGGAGGAGCGGAAGGAGGGAGGGAGGAAGGGAAGGTAGGAAAAAAAGAAAGTATCTGCTCATATCTTTTCCCATTTTTCTGTAGAAATATTAGCCTTTTGTCCTTCTGTACTTCAGAGTTCTGTATATACTTGGACTATTATTCATTTGTCCGGGAGGCATGCTGCAAATACTTTATCTCAATTTGTCAATTGCCTTTTGATTTAGTTATGATGTGTTTGCCGTACATTAAAAAAATCCTTTGTAGTCACACAGATCATTGTTTTCTTTCATTGCCTCTGGAAATTTGAGTCACAGTTAAGAAAGCCTTTCCCTATGCTGGGTTAAAGCAGAGTCCTGCCATATTTTCTTAAAGATTTTGTTATGGTTTCATTTGTTTAGATTCCTAACCCGTTTACAGTTTATTTTTGTGTATAGTGTGTGATATGGATCTACACTGATTCTTTTCCCAAATGGCTCAGTTGTTCCAGCAACAGTTATTGAACGTCCATCTTTGCCTCAGTGATTTTAAATGCCCTTTCATCATATACTGAAATTTCCATATATTATGGTTGTTTTTCTGGGATTCCTATTCTGTTTCACTGGACTATTTGTCTATTCATGTACCAGTACCACAGTGTTATAATTTCTGAGGCTTTATAGCGTGCTTTAATGCCTGGTATCAATACTCCCCACTTATAGGTTTTCTTTTTCACTTATATCCTGGCTATTCTTACATGATTTTTTAAAAAAAATATTAATTTTATTATCCATTGACCTAACAACATAAAAACGTTTGCTGATATTTTTGAGATTATAATAAATTTATACATTAGTTTAGGGAGAACCGACATGTTTTTAATGTTGAGTTATTAAATCCAAGAACATTGGCCAATGTCTCTGTGCTTATTTAAGTTTCCTTCTATGTTGCCTAAAGATTTTCCTTGCATAGATGCCCTCATTAAGTTTATTTCTATGCATTTAAGGTTTGTTTTTGCTATTGTATATGGAATTTTCTCTACTAAAGTGTCCTCTAGCTGTGTGTGTGTGAGTGTACACAAAGACCGTTGACTTTTGTATGTAACTTTATATCCTACTACCTTGCTGATCTCTCTTATTGTTTTACTTAATCTGTCATTGTTTGTATAGGGCTTTTCAGGTGTACAGTAATATCATCGGCACACAGAGGGGGCTTTACTTCTTGTTATTCATTCTCATAAATCTAATTGATTTCTCTAGTCAACTGACTAATGCTTGTAGTTGAAGATTGATCAGGAATGATATAATGGGCATACTTTTCTTGTTCCTGACCTTATTGGAAAACCTCTGGTAGTCCCCCACTAAATAAAATACTTGCATGAGGAATTAATTATATATCTTTTATCATGTTAAGAATGCATCCCTCTTTCCCATTTCTTGAGGTTTTTCTTTTCTTAACATGAATGGGTGTTGAAGTTTCCCAAAAATTTGTTGGCATCTGTGGTTTTAATCATATGATATTTGTCCTTGATTTTATTACTATGGTGAATGATATCAATGGAATTCCTAATATAGAACCAGCCTTGTATTAATGGGATAAATTGCACTTGCTCAGAGTATATTAGTTTCTAAATGTATTTTTGGATGTTTGCTAATATTCTATTTAGTATTTTGGTATCTACATTTTACCTGTTAGCATCCTACTGGCTTTGTAAAAGAAGTTAGGGAAGTTTCCTTCCTTTCTAATGTACTTACATAACTCATAGAGCATTGGTACTATTTGATCTTTGATGGTTTACTAGAATTCACCTGAAAAACCATCTGAGCAAGGTGCTTCTTGGGGGTATTGCTGTAATAACTTTATTTCTTCTTTGAAAATTGCCTAATTTAAGCTTTCTAACACAAGAATCAGAACTTTGGTAATCTGTATTTATCTAGGAAGTTACCAATTTCATATAGATTTTCAAGTTTATTTGCATAGAGGTTGACAAAGAAATTTCTTCTTTTTTCTGTTTCAATGATTATTTCTCCTTTGTCATTTATTATTTTGTCTATATGTGATCTCTCCCTTTCTTCCTTCATCAGGCCAGCTAGTGGTTTGTCCGTTTTGAAAAACAAGATTTCATTTTTCTATTTTGTATCTCATTCATTTCTGCTTTTATGTTTTGCATTTTTTAGTTTTTCTTTTTTTCCTAGTTGTTTTTTTTTCGTTTTTTGATGCCATACTTTAATTCATTTATCCTCATTCATCCATTTTTACTCATAAAAGTGTGTACTGTGTGAATTTGCCTCAGATCACCATGCTAATTGTATCCCATAGATGCCGATATGTAGTTTTTCATAGTCATTCTTTAAAAAAAATTCTTTACAACCTCAGTTTGCATCTCCTCTCATATTCAAAATTTTTTAAGAGAAGCTTTAATAATTTTTTTCAGGTGGAAAGGCCTTTCTGTTTTCAACTTTTATTACTAATTTTTACTGCATTGGGGTTAGAGAGGATTGTTAGTACTATTTCTACTTTACAGAAATTAATTATCTTATCTCTGTGAGGTAATTATGATCCATTTTTGACAAGAATATATTCCCTATATAACATTATTGATTAGCTTTGTCTTTTTTCATATGACTTGATCAGCCTTAGACTGAGTTTGGTGTATTAAATCTCCTACTGTTACTGTTTCCTGTTATTATTATTATTTTATCTACGTCTCCTTGTATTTTTGCTTTATAAAGGTGTTTGTTTGTTATTGGTGCATAAATATTCCTAAGGGTTATATCTTCATTGTGAGTTTTGGCTTTTATCATTAAAACATGTTTTTGGTCACGTTTAATGCTTTCTTAAAATCATTCTGAACCACCTGTTTTCTTAACACTTTACTCTCTGGTCTATGCACTTTTTCCTCCCGTATCATTTAACACTCACCTACTGCATTATGATAAAGTGTTTGTTCTATATTCTTCTACTTCTCTCCCTTCTCTCATGTTTAGTTGCACAGTTTCTGTGGTTTTTTTTCACAGCATAAAACTTTTGTACATTAGTCTTCTCCCCTTTCCTCCACCTTGATTTTACTATTGTATGTAAAATACTCACCATTAGGTATTTTGGTGAAGTTTTCCTTCTCATCGCAGTGGGATCACAATCCCAGTTCCTCTTTTAGATTACTTGGCAAACATTCTGTAAAGAGAAGTATAGGAAGTATTGTAAGTTCCTTGGTCACAGTGTCACTGTCTCTCTACTCAACTTTGCTACTGTAGTGCAAAAGCATTCATAGACAATACATAAATGATTGATCATGGCTTTGTTCCAATAAAACTTTATTTACAAAATCAAGCAGTGGGCTGGATTTGGATCATTGGGCCAGTTTGCAGACCCCTGCTCTAGTAGCTTCCTTAGGAAGGGCTGAGGGGTGCAGAATTTCCCAAGTTTCTACAAGTTCAAAAGTTTTTTCAGTAGGCTGTGATATTTAAAGGACACCCCAGTTGGTTATGAAATCTTTGCTTCAGCCTTTCATTTTAGTCACTCTCTGTCTTTTGATTTTTAAAAATATTCTATTTAAGGTGGGTTTCATATCCTCCAATGCTTGCTTGAGTAAAGTTAAATTTGTTTGGAGTGTTGACTTCCAGTCTTTTTCTCCTTCATGGTTGTTTAATATGTATGCACTTTTGTTTCCTCATCTATTTTTTTTACAGCGTTTTGTATGGAAATCCCTTCATTCTGTTCATCTGTATGATATTGGGTTTTTTTGACAAGATTCCTAGTTTAATAATGTGATTTTTTGTTAGTATGGCAAAGTCCAGATCCTTTTTATTTTGTTTGTTTGTTTTGGTGATGAAGGGAGAAGTCCTGAGTGCTCTTATTTTGCGGTTCTCTTATGTCTTGCAAGATCCTTAATTTTCCCCTTTTGTTTATTTTCTCTGTCATTACCCAAGTGCCAACAGATGCTTCTCCCTAACTCTTTGCCTTTATTCTTCTGTAAGAGTTATATCTTTCAAAGACTGCACTTTAAATCATCCCTGTCCCTTCATAAGCTCTGATTTTGGAGTACCTTCCCTGTAGTCTGGGCTCTCATATTCTAGGACACCTTTTTGATATTTTTAGATTTATTCTGGGCTTAGTCATTCTGCTGTAGTTTTAGATCAGCTTTCATCCCTTTTCCATCTTCTTTCCTCTCTCTTGGAAGCTTTTCTTTGTCTGTCTTTTTGCTTTCCACAAAGCCTAGTAATGGGGGTATGACAAATCTTATGCCAGGATTTATGATTTTTCTTGTTTTACTCACAATTCTTTTAATTTTTGGCCTTTTCCATTTTAAAGTAATGATGAGGGTGTGGCTTCTGTGTAGATGTACATTTTCCTTCTTATTGGTTTGTATCCTTTTGGGAGAAAATATTTTTTAACATCTTTATTAGATTAAAATTGCTTTACAATGGTGTGTCGGTTTCTGCCTTATAACAAAGTGAATCAGTTATACATACACATATGTCCCCATATCTCTTCCCTCTTGCATCTCCCTCCCTCCCACCCTCCCTATCCCACCCCTCTAGGCAGCCACAAAACACTGAGCTGATTTCCCTGTGCTATGTGGCTGCTTCTCACTAGTGATGTATTTTACGTTTGGTAGTGTATATATGTCCATGACACTCTCTCACTTTGTCCCAGCTCACCCTTCCCCCACCCCGTATCCTCAAGTCCAGCCTCTAGTAGGTCTGCATCTTTATTCCCGTCTTACCCCTAGGTTCTCCCGACCATTTTCTTTCTTTTTCCTTTTTCTTTTTAATTTTTTTTCTTTTCTTTTTTTTTTGTGGCATAAAATGGTAGAAATTTATTCTTCTGGAGTTTGGGAAGCCAAGTCTGAAATCAATATCACTGAGCTGAAATCAAGGTGTGGGCAGGGCTGTTCTCCTTCTGGAGGCTCCAGGAGAGAATCCATTCTTGCGTCTTCCAGCCTCTTGTGGCTGCCAGCATCCTTTGGCTTGTGGTCACATCACTCCAATCTCTTCCTGTATGGTCACATTGCCATTTCCTTTTCTGTGTGTTTCAAATCTCGTTCTGCCCCTCTTTATTTATTTGTTTGTTTGTTTGTTTGTTTGTTTATTTTACCATATTTATTGGAGTATAATTGCTTTACAATTGTATGTTAGTTTCTGCTTTATAACAAAGTGAATCAGTTATACATATACGTATGTTCCCATATCTCTTCCCTCTTGCATCTCCCTCCCTCCCACCCACCCTATCCAATCCCTCCAGTGGGTCACAGACCACCTAGCTGATCTCCCTGTGCTATGTGGCTGCTTCCCACTAGCTATCTATTTTACGTTTGGTAGAGTATATATGTCCATGCCATTCTCTCACTTTGTCACAGCTTAAACTTCCCCCTCCCCATATCCTCAACTCCATGCTCTCGTAGGTCTCTTTATTCCCATCTTACCCATAGGTACTTCATGACCTTTTTTTTTTGTTTCTTAGATTCCATTTATATGTGTTAGCATACGGTGTTTATTTTTCTCTTTCTGACTTACTTCACTCTCTATGTGAGACTCTAGGTCCATCCACCTCACTACAAATAACTCAGTTTCGTTCCTTTTTATGGCTGAGTAATATTCCATTGTATATATGTGCCACATCTTCTTTATCCATTCATCTGTTGATGGACACTTAGGTTGCTTCGACATTCTGGCTATTGTAAGTAGAGCTGCAGTGAACATTTTGGTACACGACTCTTTTTGAATTATGATTTTCTCAGGGTATATGCCCAGTAGTGGGATTGCTGGGTCGTATGGTAGTTCTATTTTTAGTTTTTTAAGGAACTCCCATACTGTTCTCCATAGTGGCTGTATAATTTTATATTCTCACCAATAGTGCAAGAGTGTTCCATTTTCTCCACACCCTCTCCAGCATTTATTGTTTGTAGATTTTTTGATGATGGCTATTCTGACCGGTGTGAGATGATATCTCATTGTAGTTTTGATTTGCATTTCTCTAATGATTAATGATGTTGAGCATTGTTTCATGTGTTTGTTGGCAATCTGTATATGTTCTTTAGGAAAATGTCTATTTAGGTCTCCTGCCCACTTTTGCATTGGATTGTTTTTTTTTTTCTTATTGAGCTGCATGAGCTGCTTGTAAATTTTGGAGATTAATCCTTTGTTAGTTGCTTCATTTGCAAATATTTTCTCCCATCCTGAGGGTTCTGCTTTCGTCTTGTTTATGGTTTCCTTAGATGTGCAAAATCTTTTAAGTATCATTAGGTCCCATTTGTTTCTTTTGTTTTTATTTCCATTTCTCTAGGAGGTGGGTCAAAAAGGATCTTGCTGTGCTTTATGTCATAGAGCGTTCTGCCTGTTTTCCTCCAAGGCTTTTATAGTGTCTGGCCTTACATTTAAGTCATTAATCCATATTGAGTTTATTTTTGTGTATGGTGTTAGGGAGTGTTCTAATTTCATACTTTTACATGTACCTGTCCAGTTTCCCCAGCACCACTTATTGAAGAGGCTATCCTTCTCCACTATACATTCCTGCCCCCTTTATCAATGATAAGGTGACCATATGTGCGTGGGTTTATCTCTGGGCTTTCTATCCTGTTCCATTGATCTGTATTTCTGTTTTTGTGCCAGTACCATACAGTCTTCATTACTGTAGCTTTGTAGTATAGCCTGAAGTCAGGGAGCCTGATTCCTCCAGCTCCACTTATGGTTCTGAAGATTGCTTTGGCTATTCAGTGTCTTTTGTGTTTCCATATATATTGTGAATTTTTTGGTTTTAGTTCTGTGAAAAATGCCAGTGTTAGTTTGATAGGGGTTGCATTGAACCTGTAGATTGCTTTGGGTAGTAGAATCATTTTCACAATGTTGATTCTTCCAATCCAACAACATGGTATAACTCTCCATCTATTCGTATCATCTTTAATTTCTTTCATCAGTGTCTTATAATTTTCTGCATGCAGGTCTTTTGTCTCCTTAGGTAGGTTTATTCCTAGATATTTTATTTTTTTGTGGCAATGGTAAATAGGAGTGTTTCATTAATCTCTCTTTCAGATTTTTCATCATTAGTGTATAAGAATGCAAGAGATTACTGTGCATTCATTTTGTATCCTGCTACTTAACCAAATTCATTGATTAGCTCTAGTAGTTTTCTGGTAGCATCTTTAGGATCCTCTATGTATAATATCATGTCCTCTGCAAACAGTGACAGTTTTACTTCTTGTTTTCCAATTTGGATATTCCTTTTATTTCTTTTTCTTCTCTGATTGCTATGGCTAAAACTTCCAAAACTATGTTGACTAATAGTGGTGTGAGTGGGCAGCCTTGTCTTGTTCCTGATCTTAGTGGAAATGCTTTCAGCTTTTCACCATTGAGGTGGATGTTGGCTGTGGATTTGTCATATATGGCCTTTATTATGTTGAGGAAGGATCCCTCTATTCCTACATTCTGGAGGGTTTTTATCAAAAATGGGTGTTGAATTTTGTTGAAAGCTTTCTCTGCATCTATTGAGATGATCATATGGGGTTTCTCCTTCTGTTTTTTAATATGGTGTATCACGTTGATTAATTGGCATATACTGAAGAATCCTTGCATTCCTGGGATAAACCCCACTTGGTCATAATGTGTGATCCTTTTAATGTGCTGTTGGATTCTGTTTGCTAGGATTTTGTTGAGGATTTTTCATCTATGTTCATCCGTGATATTGGCCTGTAGTTTTCTTTCTTTGTGACATCTTTATCTGGTTATAGTATCAGAGTGATGGTGGCCTCGTAGAATGAGTGTGAGAGTGTTCCTCCCGCTGCTATATTTTGGACGAGTTTGAGAAGGATAGGTGTTAGCTCTTCTCTAAAGTTTTGATAGAATTCGCCTGTGAAGCCATTTGGTCCTGGGCTTTTTTGGCTGGAAGATTTTTAATCACAGTTTCAATTTCAGTGCTTGTGATTGGGCTGTTCATATTTTCTATTTCTTAGTGGTTCAGTTTCGGAAGGCTGTGCATTTCTAAGAATTTGTCCATTTCTTCCAGGTTGTCCATTTTTTTGGCATAGAGTTGCTTGTAGTAATCTCTGATGATCCTTTGTATTTCTGCATTGTCAGTTGTTACTTCTCCTTTTTCATTTCTAATTCTATTGATTTGAGTCTTCTTCCATTTTTTCGTGATGAGTCTGGCTAAAGTTTTATTAATTTTGTTTATCTTCTCAAAAACCAGCTTTTAGTTTTATTGATCTTTGCTATCGTTTCCTGCATTTCTTTTTCATTTATTTTTGATCTGATCTTTATGATTTCTTTCCTGCTGCTAAGTGTGGGTTTTTTTTTCTTTCTCTAATTGCTTTATGTGTAAGGTTAGGCTGTTTATTTGAGATGTTTCTTGTTTCTTGAGGTAGGATTGTATTGCTATAAGCTTCCCTCCTAGAACTGCTTATGCTGCATCCCATAGGTTTGGGTCTTCATGTTTTCATTGTCATTTGTTTGTAGCTATTTTTTGACTTCCTCTTTGATTTCTTCAGTGATCTCTTGGTTATTTAGTAGTGTATTGTTTATCCTCCATGTGTTTGTATTTCTTCCAGATTTTTTTCTGTAATTGATACCTAGTCTCATAGCATTGTGTTCAGAAAAGATACTTGTATGATTTTAAATTTCTTCAATTTACCAAGGCTTCATTTGTGACCCAAGATATGATCTATCCTGGAGAATGTTCCATGAGCACTTGAGAAGAATGTGTATTCTGTTGTTTTTGGATGGGATGTCCTATAAATATCAGTTAAGTCCATCTTCTTTAAAGCTTGTGTTTCCTTATTTATTTTCATTTTGGATGATCTGTCCATTGGTGAAAGTGGGGTGTTAATGTCCGCTACTATGATTGTGTTACTGTTGATTTCCCCTTTTATGGCTGTTAGTATTTGCCTTATGTAGTTAAGTGTTCCTATGTTGGGTGCATAAATATTTAGAATTGTTATATCTTCTTCTTGGATTGATCCCTTGATCATTATGTAGTGTCCTTCTTTGTCTCTTGTAATAGTCTTTGTTTTAAAGTCTATTTTGTCTGATATGAGAATTGCTACTCCAGCTTTCTTTTGGTTTGCATTTGCATGGAATATCTATTTCCATCCCCTCACTTTCAGTCTGTATGTGTCTCTAGGGCTGAAGTGGGTCTCTTGTAGACAGCATATATATGGGTCTTCCTTTTGCATCCATTCATCCAAACTATGTCTTTTGGTTGGAGCATTTAATCCATTTACATTTAAGGTAATTATCGATATGTATGTTCCTGTTACCATTTTGTTAAATGTTTTGGTTTTTATTATTGTAGGTCTTTTACTTCTCTTGTGTGTCTTACCTAGAGAAGTTCCCTTAGCATTTGTTGTAAAGCTGGTTTGGTGGTGCTGAATTCTCTTAGCTTTTGCTTGTCTGTAAAACTTTTAATTTCTCCTTCAAATCTGAATGAGATCCTTGTTGGTTAGAGTAATCTTGGTTGTAGGTTTTTCTCTTTCATCACTTTAAATATGTCCTGCCACTCCCTTCTGGCTTGCAGAGTTTCTGCTGGAAGGTCATCTGTTTGTCTTATGGGGATTCCCTGATGTGTTACTTGTCGTTTTTCCCTTGCTGCTTTTAATATTTGTTCTTTGTGTTTAAACTTTGATAGTTTGATTAATATGTGTCTTTGCGTGTTTCTCCTTGGATTTATCCTGTATGGGACTCTCTGTGCTTCCTGGACTTGATTAACTATTTCCTCGCATCCTCCTCTGGAGCTCCTTTAAGCAGAGCTCTTAATCCCCTCTCCTGGCACACCAGGAAACAAAGAGGCAAGAAAAAGTCTCTTGTCTCTTTGGCAGCTCCAGACTTTTTACTGGAGTCCCTCTCAGCTAGCCATGGCGCACAAGACCCCTTCAGGCTGTGTTCATGCAGCCACCCCCAGTCCTCTCCCTGGGATCTGACCTCTGAAGCCCAAGCCTCAGCTACCAGCCACCACCCGCCCCGGCAGGTGAGCAGAGAAGCCTCTCGGACTGGTGAGTGGTGGTCGGCACCGATCCCCTGTGCGGGAATCTCTTCGCTTTGCCCTCTGCACCATGGTTGCTGTGCTCTCCTCTGTGGCTCCGAAGCTCTCACCCTCACCACCAGCAGTCTCCTCTCACGAAGGGGCTTCCTAGTGTGTGGAAGCCTTTCCTCCTTCACAGCTCCCTCCCACTGATGCAGGTTCCATCCCTATTCTGTTGTCTTTGTTCTTCCTTTTTTTTTTTACCCTACCCAGGTCCGTGGGGAGTTTCTTGCCTTTTGGGAGGTCTGAGGATTTCTGCCAGCATTCCGTAGGTGTTCTGTAGGAGTTCCACATGTAGATATACTTCTGATGTATTTGTGGGTGGGAAGGTGATCTCCACGCCGTACTCTTCTGCCATCTTGAAGCTCCTCAGGAGGAAATAATTTCAGGAAGGCAGCTTGGTGGTCAGCATTGTCTTCTGCAAACTTACCTCTGATTTCTAATGGCATTTTAATCTCATGTAAGTGTGTGTGTGTGTGTGTGTGCGTGCACGTGTTTGTACACATATATAATTAAATATACACACAAGTCCATTTTCATTCTATTCCTATAGTAGAGGTCACTTGAATTGGCTCTATGATTCACCACATACTTATTCAATAAGTATTTTGTCCATAGCTAACCCTGGAAGCAAACAAGTGACTATAGATATCTTCTCAGGATTTCTAAATATTCTCCACTCTGAAGCAGGTTTTTGAAGATGGACCAAAAGACCACAGTCACCCTCCTTGAGCTTGCTGCAAAGAGTCTGCTGAATAATGAGCCTGCAGCTATCCATGCCCTGGACGAAATCCCAAGAGACCTCTTTGTTCCATTGTTCAACGCTGCCTTCTTGGGTGGGCATAAGACGATACTAAAGGCAATGGTGAGGGTTTGGCCTTTTCGCTGTCTCCATATTGGGTCATTGAACACAAGGGAGTCATACTATGACATCTTGGAAGCCATGATTGATGGTCTGCAGATGCTCCCTGCCAAGAACTCTTCCTCTTGGTAAGACTATGAGTAGTAGAGACACAGGGAGTCAGCAGGAGGGTATGCTGTAGCCTGGGGCAAGGGAATACCTAACCATCTCCCAACAGTAGACAATGGTGAACACTGCAGTCTTTGCAGAGCTGTCGGTCAGCACTTGGGGTCACCTTTGGGACTCTATTGCTTTATAGTGTTGATTATAGAATAGAGGTGCTTGAGGATACTATGAATGGATTTGAGTGTGATTACACACAAGTGGAATATGGGCATTGAGACAGGGAAAGCCTGGAGGTGAAGGAGGGGGTGGGGAAAGGATGAAAGACGCTGCATTTGTGTGGAAAGAACTTCTTGGTGAATGGCAATGAAGTGAAAACCAGGGTTAAAGTGCACTGTCCCTGCTTCTCATCATTGATCTTGCTGGGTTATATTAAAATCAGCTATCTCTCATGTGTTCTGTCTCTTCCTTTCCTTCCAGGGGGCCCAGACTGAGGATCCTAGATTTAAGGCATGACCCGGACTGTAAGACAATATGCTCTGAGATTGGGACCGCATTCCCTTTCTGTTTTAAGTCATGCCTTTACTCTCAACACTCTATCCTTAAGATAGAAGAAGCTCAGCATAGTGTCATGTGCCTCGGGATTGGTAATTCCGGGTCTGAGACTCAGTCAGCTCAGGAACCCATGGAATTACTAGTGGATATTTCCCTCAACAGTACCTTGAGAACAGAGCAATTCCTCTCTTTCCTTTGTAGTAAAATTCAGCAGAACTTTGGGTCCTTGCACGTCTGCTGCAGAAATTTGCAAATCGATAGAATGTCTGGCCACAGAAGTATCCTGCAGTTTGTGGATCTGGGTTGCATTGATCACCTGGAAATGGATCAGGCTAATCTGAGTGAAGTCGTCACCCTTTTGGCTCGGGTGATCCACCTTTACAGCCTTACTCTGTACAACATGCCCTTTAAATATTTTGAGAGAAGGAACTTCAGATCTTTTCTCCTATGCCTTGGGCGGCTGGACAATCTCCAGGAGCTCAGCTTATCTTTCTTCTGCCTCACAAATCAGCTGTACAAACTGCTCAGGTGAGGGGGTGGGTAGGAACCTGGGTTCCCCGAACACCTAATTGTTAAGACAGAAGAGACCATGCTTGGATCTTCCTAAGCTCCTTGTAACCCATTTCTCTTTTTGCCTCAGCATAGGCACTGCTGGGATTTTGAATCTAGCCAGGGGAGAGAGGGGTACCTTATGGTGAGCAGCAGATGAGGTTAGAAAAGGAAGCTGTGCTCATATATTCATTCATTCATTCAGTGGCCCTGGGCAGACACTATAATAAGTCTGTAAATATATTGGTGAAAAAGACTCAGTCCTTCTCCTATTGGACTTTACAGCTCTCTGGAGAGGAAGGGGAGGCATTCAGATGGAGAAACATTAAGCTATAGGACTAATGCACATGCCCATGGATGGGCCCCAATAGTTAACACTGCCAGATAATTTTGCTCCTGTATTTCCCCCAAGCCTTAGACCCTGAATGGAGAGCTTGTCATCTGGGAACTAGTCAAAGGAAACCCTCAGTTGGCTGCTTTCCCAGACCCATCCTCGCCAAATAAGTGAATCAGATGCAACACTGATTATGTCGTATATACTAAGTGCATGCAATTTCTTCACTTAATCTTTCCCGCAGTTCTTTATAATAATTACTACTGTGCACGTTTTCAAGATTAAATCCCTGTACCTCAGAGTTGTAAAATAACTTTCTCAGGGTCACAAATGTATAAAGTCTGATCCCAAAGTCCACAATGTTAACCACCTGTTGCAAACCGTGAACACAGTACTTTATTCTAGAGCCTTAGGTACCTATAATTTGGGGCTCATTGCCCTCATTCTTCTGAAATAACCTTATGTTTTTCTCTCTATAGAGTTGTGCCACGTCAGTTGGATACACTGTATCTACCTTACTGTAGCCTTTCTAACAGAGATGTCACTGTCCTGTCCGAGAGCTCTCAGGCCACCCACCTAAGGGTATTGAGTCTCAGTAACAACCATTTCTTCTCCGAAGTTTATGAGCCCCTCCAGACTCTGTTGGAGAAGGTCTCAAGCACCTTGCAACATCTGGAGATAGACAATTGTATGATAACCGATTCAACTCTCTCTGCCGTCCTCCCAGCCCTGAGCCACTGTACCCACCTCAATTTCCTTAGCTTTGCCTTCAATCCCATTACGATGCTTGTGCTCAAGAGCCTTCTGCAGCACTTGACATCCTTGATGAAGCTGAAGTATGTGATTTATCCTGTCCCTCTCCATTGCTACGAGGAAGGGAATTTTCATGACAGTTTGGACCGACAGAAACTTGCTGAAGTTCAGGCTCAGTTGGAGGCGATGCTGCACGGGGCACAGCGGGACGACATGAAATGGGTCACTTGTGATTTCCACAGTACAAGGAGGAGTTTCAACACTGATGTGTGGCAATGAAAGCGTTCCCCTTTTTTTTTTTTTTGCCTGAAACCCAAGTTTGTAGAGACACATATGTAAAGTTCTAATGTTCTAGGAAACTGGGGTTCGGAACACTGGATAGGTAACCTGATCTCTATAAAAGAGGAACTTTAAAAAGGAAATAGAGGAATTTGAAAGGTCCACTGGGTCTCTTGACTGCCCTCTACATCTTCTGGTTACTAACCACAGTGTTGGGTATGTGACATAAGCTGACCCAGTCATGGTACATCATTTCCTTATCCACACTGATTGGTTCACTTACCCATTTATGGGCACTTGACGCAAGTCAGATCAATTGAAACTCTTCCTAGAGGTGGTAGTTGTTGATTAATTTAACCCTCTAGGGACCTGCAAACTTCTTGTGTTTCTGATTACCTCAGGTGTCTTATGAGAAACCATATGCAACAAAGGAAACAAACAAACTATGCCCACTACCTACTTGGTATCCTCATCATCATACTGCTGCCTGATTTCCCAGGTCTCAGATCCCTGGCTCAGTTATTCCTTATTCCACACACATTCACCAAGCATCTGTTATGATTTAGGTACTTTTCCAGGTGCTAAGAAAGATAAAGTCCCTGATCTCACTCAGAGTGTAGACATTCCTACGATTTATCAGTTTCTCTAGTCTTTCTTAGAGGACTTGGGAAATTATTTATTCCCTCACAACGCAGTATTTTTTTCACTTTTTACCCTTACATAGTCTGCTCAAATGATATTGGCCTTTTTACCCTGTTGGATAGCTGCTCAGGCCTCAGGTCATGGCTTAAATGTTACCTCCTCTGATAGGTTTTCTCTTACTTCCCCATTTAAGTAGATTTATCCTTCTACTGCTTTTTCTTAAGGTACCATGTGTATTTCCTTCATGGTACACATTGTTGCATATGTGTTTGCTCCCTGTGCTCTTCCACTAGAGTTGCACTGCTCAGTATGGTGCACACTAACCATATGTGGCTTCTGAATTGTAGAAATTTGTCTACTCTCATATGTGATGTACCCTAGGTGTTGAATGCACACTGTGTATCCAAGAGTTAGCCAGAAACTAAGGATGTAGAATAACTAATTGCTAATTTACATGTATTGTTTACATGTTGAAATGATAACATACTGCATATCAAAGACAGTAAAGGTAAAAGAATGTAAATTAAATTCTTTATATCCTTACGTGTTAAAATGATAGCATTTTATTTCAAAGACTTAGTAAGAAAAATGTTATAATAATTACCTGTTTATATGTTTACATGTCAACGTGATAAAACATTGCATTCCAAAGACTAATTGAGAGAAAATAAAGTTAATAGGTTGTTCCTATTGTTTATATGTTGAATTGGTAACATAGAAAATGTCAATGATCTGATAACAGAAACCAATGGAAAAATAATTAGTATTTTTTGTATTGTGTTTCCTGGTTGAAATGAAAATAGATTGCATTTTCCTTGTTGAAATGAAAACAGATTCAGTTTAAAGACTTAGTAAGAAAGAAGAATGTAAAAGTAATGAATGATGGTTACATTGTTTCCTTGTTGAAATGATAACACACACATTTTAAAGATTCAGTAAAAACTTTTTTACAATTATTTTTTCTTGTTGCTTACATGTTGAAGTGATAAACTGCATTTCAAAAACAGAAAATAATGTAAAACTTAATAATTAATAAAAATAGTGAATAACTTGTTCTTACCTCCATTTTGCTACTGCATTTCTGACTTAGAAAGACAAACATGTTAAATAAATTGTATATGTTGTTGCTTTGTTGAAATGATAACACATGGCATTTCAAAGACATCATAAAATAAGAATGCAACAAGGCCACCAATACCCTGACACCAAAGCCAGACAAAGACACTACAGAAAAGGGAAATGAGAGGGCAATATCTTTGATGAATACAAATGAAGAGGTCCTGGACAAAATATTAGCAAAACAAATCCAACAATTCATCAGAAGGACCATACACCATAAATCACGTAGGATTTATTCCAGGGTCACAAGGATGATTCAACATTTGCAAATCAATCAGTGTGAGACACCAGATCAACAAAATGAGAGATAAAAATCACATGATTATCTCAATAGACGCAGGAAAAGCTTTTGACACAATTGAACATCCATTCATGACAACAACTCTGAACAAAGTGTGTATAGAGGGAACATGATGCAACATGATAAGGGCATTTATGACAAACCCACAGCCCACATCATAGTGAATGGCAAAAAGCTGAAAGACTTTCCACTACATTCAGGAAGAAGGCAAGGATGCCCACTCTCACCACTTATATTTACCATAGTATTGGAAGTCCTAACGGCAGCAGTCAGATGAAAGAAGAAATAAAAGATACCCACACTGGAAGGGAAAAGGTAAAACCATTACTCTTTGCAGATGACATGCTTTGTATAGAAAGTTCTAAGCCTCCAACCCAAAACTATTAGAAGTAATGAATGAATTCAGCAAACATTCAGGATCCAAGTTTAACATACAGAAATCTGTTGCATTTCTATACACTAATAATGAAATATCACAAAAGAGAGTTTTTCTTTAAACTCTGTTTAAAATCACAATGAAAAGAATAAAACATCTAGAAGTAAACCTAACCAGGGAGGTGAAAGCCCTATATGAAAACTATGATACAGTGATACAGGAATCTGAAGATGAACAAAGAAACGGAAAGATATCCCATGCAGTTGGATTGGAAGAATTAATATTGTTAAAGTGTTCATACTTTCCAAAGTAATCTACAGATTTAATGCAATCCCTATCATATACACATGAAATTTTTCACAGAACTAGAACCAAGAATCCAAAAATTCGTATGGAACCACAAAAGACCCCAAATTGCCCAAGCAATCTTGAGAAGAAAAAGGAATAAAGCTGGAGATATAACCCTCCCAGACTTTGGACTATGCAACAAAGCTATTCAAAACATCATGGGCCTTGGACTACCCTGGTGGTGCAGTGGTTGAGATTCCACCTGCTGATGCAGGGGACACGGGTTCGTGCCCCGGTCCAGGAAGATCCCACATGCTGCGGAGCGGCTGGGCCCATGAGCCATGGACACTGAGCCTGCACATCAGGAGCCTGTGCTCTGCAACGGGAGAGGTCACAACACTGAGAGGCCCACGTACCACAAAAAAAGAAACAACCCCCCCCCCAAAAAAAACAGCATGGGCCTGGTACAAAAACAGACACATCGATCAATAGAATAGAATAGACAGTCCAGAAATAAACCGATGCACGTATGGTAAATTCGTCTACAGAAAAGGACGCAAGAATATACAATGGAGAAAAGGCAGTTTCTTCAATCACTGGTGTTGGGAAAACTGGTCATCTACATGTAAACAAAGGTTAGAACATTCCCTCACAACATATACAAAAATAAAATGGTTTAAAGACCTAAATGCAAGACTTCAAAACATAAAATTACTACAAGAGAACATAAGCAGAACACTCTTTGACAAAAATCATACCAATATTCCTTTGGATAAATCTCCTAAGGCAAAAGGAATAAAAACAAAAATAATCTAAATGAGACCTAATTAAACTTAAAAGCTTTTGCACAGGAAAGGAAACCATCAACAAAAATGAAAATAAAAAATAAAGATTGGGATAAAATATTTGCAAATGATGTGACCGACAAGGGGTTAATATGCAAAATATATAAACAGCTCATAGAACTCAATATCAAAACAACATTTTTCCACAGAGCATCTTAAGAATGAGTGTTCCAGAAAATATTCTGTGAAGATCTGTCCACACTGTCTCCTATCACTTTAAAACCTTGTGCCTTTGTTTTCTAAGAGCAAGAGAATATATGTTTATAATTATTATAATCTCTTCTTCTTCTCTTTAAGAAATTACTTATTGGTCTGAAATGCATTTTATCTTATCTCATCAGCCAGGCTCTCTCCTGCTTAAATCTATTCACTTTTTAATCTTCAGAGGTAACTTCAATTTCTATACATATGTCGGATAGCGTGGTGGCAAAGAGAAGTGCATAAGTGCAAATCATTAAGCAGTCTTATCTATAGCAACAAATATAGTGCCCACTCTGGAAAGCAAAGTACAACTTACCTGTCAGGATGAGCAGACACAATACCTCTCATTTTATACAAATATCCCACAGTTTTCCAAAACACTTTTATTATTATGTAAAAATTAAAGTTGCCATGTTTTGAGTCCCTATAATGTGTCAAGCACTGTGATAACCTCGTCATGTAAGTTAAGTCATTTCAACCTCAGAAAAATCCTGAGAGGGTGTTATTTCAGTTGGCAGATGACACACGTGAGTCAGGAGAGGCTGAGCTATGCTGTGGTCATAGACAATCTCCAAATCTCACTGGCTTATTCCTCACTCCCACTACATGTCCATGGCAGGTGCACGTCCATCACAGGATGGTGGAGGTCGGAGATCTGATCTCTTCTTACTGGAATGACGTGGAGACTGAACCCGACAGAGCAGCCACAATGTAGAAAGTTGTTGATCGCAGTGCCCGAGGGAAAGAGGGCCCTGGGCCTGGAGGGAGGTCTCACACCAAAAACCATATGTTGTGGCCCAGAATTATTTCACATATCACTCAAACCCATTAGCCAGAACTAGTCACATTTATGGCCCCGCCCAAACCAACGGGATAAAGCAAGAAGTGCAGTTCTGCCAGGCGCCTGGAACAGGGGAGAAGTGGAAACACTGGGCAAACAGGACCACTGACTGCTGCATGATGCAACTGAAATGCAGAGAGATTGAGTACTTGCGTAAAGTCACATGGGCAGTAAGGGACAGAGCAGGATTTGAATCCAGACAGGTATGTTTTCAAAGTCGAGGTTGTTTACATACTCTTTTCTATATTGTATGCTATTCTCTTAAATGAAATACATATATATTCTTGACCCCTGAACAATGCGGGGGTTGGGGATGCCGACCCCCTGCACAGACAAAACTCTGCAGATAACATTTGAGTCCCCCCAAAACGTAACTACTAATAGACTACTGTTGATTGGAAGCCTTCCTGATAACATAAACAGTGGATTAACACAAATTTTGTGTGTTATATGTGTTATATAGTGTATCTTGCAACAAATAAGCCAGAGGAAAGAAAATGTTATAAAGAACATCATAAGGAAGAGAAAGTACATTTACAGTACTGTACTGTATTTATTGATACAAAAGTTTTGCATCATCTGCTTACAAAATGAATTGTCTGTCCGTCAGTACCAACATCAATACTGTCTTATATGATACAAAACATGGTACATGTTATATGTACTACTAACGCTAGACACCAAAATTAGAAAGATTGTGTGAAAAAGAAATTCATATTTTTTTAGAGGTATAGGGATTTGTGCATTGATAACGAAGAAGCAGCAATATGATTGCTTTATGGTTGTCCAGTGTGATGGATACCATTGTTTCATGGTAGCCTAGACCATACGCTAATGAATGAATCATTATAAAACTTTTATGGCATACAGTATCACAGTCATATTCATAATACAGCATGGAAACATTGTTATACTAAAAAAAGTACATACCTGTGGTGATCATAGGCTGATGCGTAGTTTCTCCAATTAAGAGAGAGACAGAGACAGAGAGAGACAGAGAAACGAACTGAACGGGTATGTAATTCTTTGAAAGCAAAGTTGTAAAACAGTAAGAAAACAAACACGTCATTAATTTTTTATTAAATATCACTCACCTTATGACCGTGTAAGGATAGGCTATCCACTTCAATACCTGTCTTGTACATGATGATCTACACGTGTATTTTTTATACATTTGTTGAAAGAAAATGCACGTATAAGCAGAACCACGCATTTCAAACCCTGTTGTTCCAGGGTCAGCTGTACTTATAGTAGAGATCCTATTACTTCAGTGCTCCAGTTCCCTCTTCCTTAATCATCTGATGTGCCAAGAGTGGAACTGAATACACGTGGTGGCAGTGGCAGCACTGCAAAGCTTTGGGCCTCTTCCAAACAGATGAATGGATTGGATATTTGTGTGTTCATTATATTCAAACATAAAAATTAGAAAATAAAACTTGGTGGTAGATGGAAAGCGTGTTCATGGATCATTTACTTTATAAAAATTAATCTCATGTCTTTCCACTCTTGTCAAGGAAAAATAATAAAAATAAGAACAGAAATTAATGGAACGGATAACAGATATGACAGAGTTCAACAACAACAACAAAATGCTAGCTGCAAACATTTTAGAGGAGAAGAAAAGAAGGATACATCTGGAAACAAGGGTCAAGAAAATTAGAGATAAGGCACGGAGAAGCCACTCTGAAATGAGAAAAGCTGTCACACTTTAACTTTCAGCAAAGATTCAAAAATACAATGGTGTAATGGAAAAGATATGCTGATAAATTTAAAATTTAGAGAAAACAGACTAATCCCAGAGAAAAACACGATTTTCCATGCTAAAGAAACAGAAAATCTTAATATTATTAAAAGTATTCTTGACAAAGAATACACAAGAAGGCAAAATTATTAGCCAACCTCAGATAGTTACACAAATGCAAAAATATACATAAATTAATAGCAAGCTAAATCCTGCCACGGCTAGGACAGGAGACACAGGATGACAAAGTCGTGTTTAACCCCAAGCATGCCACGTTGGTTTAACATTAGGAGATCTGTGACGTTAATTTAGCCCATTAGTGCAATAAAGGAAGGAGGAAAGGAGGATTATCACAAAATATTCAGTAAAAAAAGGCCTACAAAAATTGAAACAACCAATCAGCAGTAAAACTGACAATAACAGGAATTCTCAGCAATTCATAAATTGAAAGATGTTTCTTTAGACTGACAACAAATATTAAAAAAAGCGTAAACTGCATCAAACATGATATTTAAGAGCGAAACGTTGGAAGCATTCCCTTTAATATCAGAAGAGAGACAAAGATGACAATTTTGTTTTAGCATCACACTACATTTCCTAGGCAGTACAGTGAGCCAGAATGTATATAGGCATCTATACACATGTGAATTAATAAATGTGTACAAGGGAAAATAAAGCTGTCAAGAAAACATAGTTACCTTCATGTAAATTCAAGAGAGGCTAAGGAAATTAAGATTAATGACAGAGATTAATAAGTTTGTTGAGTATAAGACAACTATACACAAAATAATTGTGACAAGTAAAAAGTACCATTTCCATTTTGAATATACCATTTACAGAAGCAAAAATTATAATGTTCTATAAAATCAACTATGAATTGGATTCCATTGGCAACTCTTCAGACATACCTGAACACTCATATGCTTTCCTGTACTTTAGTGAACAAAAAGCTAAAGACATGAAAGCAGTGTGTGTGTGTACATCTGTGTGTGTGTGTATGTGTGTGTGTGTAAACATTAACCAGAACCCCTTACAGCTCGGGTACTAAATGGGATTTCTGTTGTATCAAGCATATGCACCATCCTGAGACTTGGAGGCATAACTGAATGAGAAGGGAGCCACGTATGGCTCAGTGACATGGTCAACTGTGTATGATGGGACGTGTCTCTGGTTCTTATGGAGCAGTCACAGCAGAGTGCCTGAAATGCATACATGTCAGTTAGCACACAGGAAGCAGTGGTGTTTCAGCTATAGCAGTCCCAAAGCGTGAGTGGACTTCCCCTGGCTGCATAGCATCCAAGCCGGCTTTTCTGGCCCTCACAGAGTTTTTGTCAGCTATGTAATATATTTTATTAACAACATCTTATTTTTATGAAATAGCTATTAGAACGAATAGCTGGCATAGGCAAGTGGGAACTTTGATTGATAGAGTCCTTGACACCAAAATTGGTTCAAGCCAAGAGCCCTGGAGGAAGTGGGAATCTGAGAAAAGTTATTTGGCTTAGGTGCATCTGAAGACAGTAAGGATCCAACTGACATTAGAGGATGAAATATTGGTGTCCCATGGCACACAATGGTGAAACAGTTGCAGGAGTTGTCGCCTGTGGTCACTTGAATGAAATGCCTTTGAAGTCAATGTGTCCGTGGTCCAAACAGATGCTGTTAGGGACTCAGAGGAGCCTCCCTTCCCCACAGCACTGAGAAACACATTAGTGCGGAGGGCATCTTCATCTTCGAAGTGTTCTGAAGTGGCTGACTTGTGTAGGCCACACATGAGATGGGAGATCCCCTCATTTCACTGGGGATGTTGTGGTCCTGGAGTTGCAGGCCCAGTAGGAACACTTAACCTCCTGCCTCAAGGTGAGTGCTGTTTACCTTAATAAGCAGCAAGGCTGGAAGGGTAGTCACAGTGGTTTGACCTACAGCAATCTTTGAAGGTGGCTAATTGATCAACAGATCCCTTGGATCTTGAAATATCTGAACATACTCCAAAGTTGCATTTGATCAGTGTAAAAATAAATAAAATATAAATAAGTATTGATTTATAATAAAATATAAGAACATAAAAATAAATAAATCAAGCTCTAGGCCTGGTGACTTGAGCTATCGTGATGGCAAATGGTAGTCTGTTAGTCAATTCCCACACTTGACCCAGAACACGATGAATGAGTGGACTACTGAGGAAGGACCCTACAGTGAAGTCGCAAGTAACTACAGTAACTTTTCTTCCCAGGCTTAGCGAGCGGAACTGTCATCAACTTACCGCTGTTACTGTGCATTTGCTTTAAGGACACTAGCTCTAAGCCAGAGCTCAACAAACTTTTCCTGGAAAGGGCCAGATGACCAATATTTGAGGCTTTGCAAGCCTTTCAGTTTCCGATGGAGCTATTCAGATCTGCATTGGAGAGCAAAAGCTGCCACTGACACAGCATGGCTCTCTTCCAATAAAACTTTATATACGGACAGGGACATGTGAATTTCAAATAATATTTACATGCCAGGAAATACGATTCTTCTTTGGACTTTTTTTAAACATTCGACTATGTAAAACATTCTTAGCTTGCAGGTCATAGAGAAACAGGCTCGTGGACCATAGTATCCCAATCCCCACTGTAAGCTAATGGAATCACTAGGTCCCCAAAAAGAGCACCGAGTGGAAAGTCAGCAAAGTGAGGTGGCAGGCATTCCTAAGGTCTTCTACCAAGCATAACCCCAAAGCTGATGCCTTTTAACATAGTGGTTTTCAACCTTGGTTACACACTGCAATCACATGAAGACTTTTAAAAATGTGATTGCTTGGGTCTGCCCCCAAATCTGTTTTAATTGTTGTGGGTGTAGGCTGGCTCTGGTGATTTTTTCACACACATAAGTGTGTGAACGTTTGGGGGTAAAAGAAGTGTAAGACAGAAATGCACACACCACACAGACAAACTGTCAAGTCAAAAATTGAAATTTTGGGGCTTCCCTGGTGGCGCAGTGGTTGAGAGTCCGCCTGCCGATGCAGGGGACACGGGTTCGTGTCCCGGTCCGGGAAGATCCCACACGCCACGGAGCAGCTGGGCCCGTGAGCCATGGCCGCTGAGCCTGCGTGTCTGGACCCTGTGCTCCACAACGGGAGAGGCCACAACAGTGAGAGGCCTGCATACGGCAAAAAAAAAAAAAAAAATGAATTTTTTTATTTTTTATGAAACAGTGTCATGTGAACTCTTTGATATCATGGTAAATATATGTGAACTTTTTTTTGTTAGTTGCTTATTATATATTTTTGAGAGCTCCTCTCAACAAATTAGCCTAATCACAAAATATTAAACATTAATAATGTATACTTAGAAAATAATATCATTCTGCACCTTCCATCTACATGATCCCTTCGTCCTGACTCACAAATACCCAAGATATCCAATGTAAGAGGATTGGTGCACATTTTCCAGATGTGTTTCTCTTTAGGTGATGTGAATACCTAACTTAAAGCATTTGTGTAGTTATGTAGTTCTATACATATTCTTTTTAAATTTTGCAATTACATAAGTAATTTTATGCAAATTCATTTTTTTCACTTATTATGACATCTTCAGATGTTCATTTCCTCAGTTAATGGTTTGTCATCTTTCCAGAGTTTATTGGAGAAGCATTTTTCTCCTTAGGCGAATTCTTTGCAATTATCTTTTGTCCCTTTCTCTACTGATTAACAGAAATCCTTTTGGTTCTTGCACATGAGTACAAAATCTGTAATAATGTTTGAAATGTTGTCTCCCAACTTTCCAGTCTTTTAGTTTTTTTTCTTTAGACAGTACAGAAATTGCTTTAATTTTCATGGATTGTTTTACTTTAAAGTAATGCAGCTATGACAGAAAAGAAAATGAGAAATACATAAGGTAGCATCAAATACTAGTCCACTGGGAATTCTAGTCCACTAGGAATTCTAGATTCAAAGCCTTGAGGGATTCAGGGCACAATGGAAAAGGGGTTTAGACCAAAATCTACATTGATGAAGAATGGGGAAAATACTTGAACATGTGTTTGCTTATAGGAGATACCATGTAAAGTGCTTCTGGCCTAAAATAATTCTGTAAGTCATCATTTTGTGGCAAATGAAGCATTAAGGATAGCCCACGTACATTAAAACTAGTGGCAAAAACATTTCTTCTGCTTCTCCCTCCCATGGAGGGGATCCCATGGAGGGGATCATTTTCTCCCCTCCATGGAGGTTAACTTTCCTCTGCTTCTACCTGGGCCCCACATGCCCAGCACACCTGCCCCCAAACAGTTCAATCCCTGTGGCACTCCAGGCTTAAGGGAGTGGATTTTATCTCCATCATGAACTTCCAAGACCAAGACATGGGTGAGAGGGTGTTTGAGTACCCTATCTGCGTGGCATTGACACCAGGGGAATTCAAAACTGCATATGTGACCCAAAAAACCTTTTAACTGTTACAAACTTACTTGAGAAATTGAAGGGAAGTTAGTTAGAAAAAGAAAACCTTGTCAATCCCAAACAAAAATGCCACATAGAAAGGAATGCAAATTATAGGAAAAATATTTTATAGGCAAATGTTTAATATTCTCATACATAAATAAATCTGATTAGTAAGAGTGTCTTTCAAAGTCTATTGAAAAATTTTAAATAAGATCTATACATCACAAACATATAAAGATTAAACAAGTACAAAAACAATTATAAATGTATGTGTGTACATATATTTACATATGCACATATACCTAAACATACATAACGAGGAAAAGTGTATACATACTGTGAGCAAAATTTGGAAGAATATATATGTCATGTAAACCTGTTTATATAGTACTGTACACAGAGAAATATATCTGGGGAATATAAACTATCAAGGATGTACATCTTGCTATGTAACAAGATGAAAAAAATATAGAAAAAATTTTCTCTAATACACATTCTTGCACTTCATTAGTTTATAAAGATAGCAATTTGAAATCAGAAAAATAGTCTAGTGTATCTGTTTTTATATGGGACACGTTGATGCAATTCAAAGTCTCCCAAATAGGGAGGAGTATCAAGATGGTGCAGTAGAAGTATGTGGAGCTCACCTCTCCCCACAAACACATTAAAAATACCCCTACATGTGAGGCAGTTCTCACAGAAAACCAACTGGAAACTGGCAGAAGATCTCCTACACAACCAAAGCTGCAAGGAATATCTCTACATATCCAGGAAGGACAGAAAAAATTTTAAAGGCATGAGGACGGTCCTGGCACCGCTGAGAGAGATCTGTAAAGGAGAAAAGGTACACATAGGCAGACCCTTGCCCCGGGGAGCCCCCTTGCCTGCTGGAAAAGCCGCTGGGATAGATGGAGGGGCTGGAAAAGCCTAAATTCTGCTCACAAGGAGTGCATGCATGCTGGCTTGCTAACAATTAGGGCAGAGAGAGACTGGCACTGGTGGCTGCTGCCTTGCTGCACTTCCCAATCCAAAGCACACACAAGGTGGTGGGGCCACAGATGCACACAGCAGCTGAGCATTGAATCTTAGGTAGACAGGTCCAGGGAGAGGACTTGATCTAGATGTGTGGAGACAGACCACAGGGCCTGGGGTATGGTCTGGGCCAAACCAAGGAGCCCATTGTCAGCCTGCACATAGTGGGGGCAGGTCCTGCCACAGTGCCCATTATCAGTGTGCACACAGTGGGGGCAGGTCTGGCCATGGTGGACTTTGCCAGCACGAGCGCCAGATGGCGCCATGGAAAGGCAGAGCAGCTGGGCACTGCATCTCGGTTGGATGGGCACAGGGCAAGGGTATGCAGTTGTTCATTTCACGGTGGGAGCACACTGGCCCTGCTCACTCTACACCATAGCTAGGAGCCAGATCTGGAGCTGACAGGTCCTGGGAGAGGTCTGACACAGAGGCAGCCCAGGTTCCAGGCAGTGGCACAACCACCTCAATTCCTGCAGCCACAGGGCTCCAGCCCCCAGCACCAGCCTACTCCACACCACATCCCAGCACTAGGTCTGGGGTGAACACAACGGAGAAAGAGATGTAACCTTGGGCTGCTTCTGGGCAGAACAGTGGATGCCTGTAGTGGAGGCACATAGGTTTGCAGTGACCACACGGGCCTCATTAGCTTCAGTGGTCACCTCCATTGCATCAGGGCATGGGCTCAGAGGCAGTGGAACCTGACTGAACCTGACCCTCAGGGCTTCTGCTCCAACAGCTGGGAATCAGACCCCAGCCCCAACTGGGCTGTGACAGCCATAATGCAAAGAGGAGGCCCCAGCCAAGAACCAGTGCAGACTCTGGTCAACACAACTTCAAGCACACACCCTATCAAGGGAACAATGGCCAGCACACTTTAAGGAAATACGTGGCAAGCACCCACACCAAAACCAGCCCTTGCACCAAAAATATTGGACTCATACCGTCTACAGAGGGATCCTCCAACCTAAAAACACCCCTTCAAGAACACAGTAGATTCAGGTCTGTCCTAAATTCAGAGACGAAGAAAGTTAAGTAGAATGAAAAACAGAGATACTATTCCCAATAAAAAGAACAAGAGAAATCCCCTGAAGGAACAAATAATGAAGGAGACCTCACCAGTCAACTAGACCCCAGATTCAGAAAGGAGGTAAGGAAAAGGCTAAAGAAATTAAGGAAGATTATTGATAGAAATGCAGATCACTGCAACAAGGAAATAGAAACTGTAAAGAGAAATCAATCAAACTGGACAATTCAATTGCTGAGATAAAAAACAAACTAAAAGCAATAAATAGCAGACTAACCAAAGCAGAAGAATAAATAAGTGATCTGGAAGATAGAATAATGGAAATCACCAAATGAGAACAGCAGACAGAAAGACAAATTTTTTAAAGTGAAGAAAACATATGAGATCTATAGGATAATATAAAGCATGTGTAATATGCATAATCATATGCATAATGGGCACAGTCATATGCATAATAGGGGTACCAGAGGAAGAGGAGAGAGAAAAGGGGATAGAAAATGTATTTGAAGAAATTATGGCTGAAAACTTCCCAAACCTAAAGAAGAAAACCGATATCCAGGTACAGGAAGCACAGAGGGTCCCACACAAGAAGAACCCAAATAGAGTGACAACAAGATGTAGCATAATTAAAATGGCAAAAGGGAAAGATATAGAGAACTACAAAGTCAATTGGAAAACAGGGTTTAAAATGGCAGTAAGTTCATACTTATTAATAATTACTTTAAATATCAGTGGACTAAATGCTCCCATCAAAAGACAGTGGCTGAATGGATTAAAAAATAAAAGAACCTAAAATATGCTGCCTATAAGAGACTCACTTCAGGGCACAAGACACAGACAGATTGAAAGTGAGGAGATGGAAAGCTATTTCATACAAATCGAAACAACAAGAAAGCGAGGTGAGCAATACACATATCAGACAAAATACACTTAAAGTCCATAAAGACAAAGAAGGACATTATGTAACGATAAAGGGATCAATAAAGAAGAGGATATTACACTTGTTAGCATATATACACCCAATAGAGGAGCACCTAAATATGTAAAACAAATACTTAGAGACATAAAGGGAGAAATTAACAGGAATACTCTAATACTAGGAGACTTTAACACCTCACTGACATCAATGGACACATCTTCCAGACAGAAAATCAGTACGGCAACAGAGGCCCTAAATGACACAATAGACCACTTGGACTTAATTTTTACCTACAGGACACTACATCCCCAAATAAACAGAATACACATTCTTTTCAAGCTTGCAAGGCACGTTCTCTAGGAGAGGCCACATACTAGGACAGAAAACAAACCTCAACACATTTAGGAGCATAGAAATGACTTCAAGCATCTTTTATTACCACAGTGTTATGAAACTAGAAATCAACCACAGAAAGAAAAATGGGAAAAGAACGAATACATGGAGACTGAACAACATGCTACCAAAAAACCAGTGGGTCAGTGATGAAATCAAAGAAGAAATCAGGAAATACTTCAAGACAAATGACAATGAAAACACAACCTTCCAAAATCTATGTGATGCAGCAAAAGCAATTCTCAGAGGGAAGTACAAAGTGATTCAGACCTTCCTCAAGGAACAAGAAAAATCTCAAATAAACAAAAAGAGAAAAAGAATTCAAAGAAGAAGAACCAAAAAATTCCCAAAGTCAGTTCTTTGGGAAAGATCAGAGGGCAAGAATTAAAATAGAGATAAAAATAGAAAAGATCAATGAAACCAAGGGCTAGATTTTTGAAAAGACACACAAAATCGACAAACTTCTAGCCAGGCTCACCAAGAAGAAAAGAGAAAGGGCCCAAATAAACAAAATAAGAAATGAAACAGAAGCAAGAACTAATACCACAAAAATACAAAAAAATAAACTCACAAAAACCAAAACACAGAAGAGAATATTATGAACAGTTATATGCCAGAAAATTAGACAACCAAGAAGAAATGGACAAGTTCCTAGAAATAAACAGCCTGCCAAATTTGAGTCAAGAAGAAACAGATAATGTGAACAGACCAATCACTGGAAGTGAAATAGAATCTGTAATTAAAACAAAACAAAACCTCCCTGCAAACAAAAGTCCAGTACCAGACAGCTCTACCAGTGAATTGTACCAAACATACATAGAACTTATACCTATACTTCTCAAACTCTCCCAAAAGGTTGAAGAGGAGGGAACAGTCCCAAATTCATTCTATGAAGCCACCATCACCCTGATACCAAAAGCAGACAAAGACACTACCAAGAAAGATAATTACAGGCCAATGTCTGTGAAGAATATAGATGCAAAAATCCTCAACCACATATTAGCAAACCGAATCCAACGCTACATTAAACAGGATCATACACCGTGATCCAGCTGGATTCATTCCAGTTGCCCTGATAGCCTTATGGGAGTTCCCCTGTATGGTATTTGTTGCTTTTCCCTCGCTGCTTTTAATATTCTCTCTTTATCTTTAATTTTTGCCATTCTAACTCCAGTGTGTCTTGGTGTGGTCTCCTTTGGCTTGACCCTGTTTGGGACTCTCTGTGCTTACTAAACCTGGATATCTCTTTCCTTTCCCAGGTTAGGGATGTTTTCAGCTATCGTGTCTTCACATATGTTCTCTGCCCCTTTCTCTTTCTCTTTCTCTTCTCCTTCTCAGACCCCTGTAATGCAAATGTTAGTACACTTGCTGTTGTCCCAGAGGTCTCTTAAACTGCCCTATTTCTTTTTCTCTTTTTTCTTTTTTTCTATTCTGCTTCAGTTATTTCTACTACTCCATCTTCCAGCTTGCTCGTCCATTCCTCTGCATCATTTCATTTACTGTTGATTCCATGTAGTGCATTTTTCATTTCCAATAGTGTTCTTCTCTGTGTGGTTCTTCCTCATATTGTCGAAATCGTTGTTAAAAACTTCTCACTCTGTTCATCCAATCTTCTCCTGAGTTCTTTGAACATCTTTATGATCATTACCCTGAACTCTTTATCAGGTAGATCTCTTATCTGCACTTCACTTGGTTCTTCTTCTGGGGTTTTATTGTGTTCCTCTGTTTGGAATAGATTCCTCTGTTGCCTCATTTTGTCCAATTTTCTATTTTATTTCTCTGTATCTGGTAGGTTGGCTATATTTCCCAACCGTAGAGAAGTGGCTTTTTGTAGGAGACGTCCTGTGTGTCCCAGCCGAGCTCTCCCCTCTGGTCACCAGAGCTATATGCTCTAAGGGTGCCCCCTGTTAGGGCTGCGTGTGTCCTTCTGTTGTGAACAGCACACTACTGTGCATGGTGTGGTAGGTGTGGCTGGCCCCTGTTCCAGTGGGTTGCCAGGCCCTGCCTTGTGCAGAGGCTGGTGACCACTGGCAAGTGAGGCGGGTTCATGAGGCTACTGGCTGCAGTGCCTCAAGAAGTCCCGGGATTAGCGCTGGCCCACTGGTGGGTGGTTCTAGGCTCTGCAGTGTGTGGTGGTGGGGCTAGAGGTCCTGTATGTAGTGTCAGCCTGCTGGTGGGCAGGGCCAGTTCCACATGGCTGGCTGCCGGGTTTGGGGGTGTCCAAAAGCTAGTGTTGGCCCACTGTTGAGTGGGGCTGGATCCCAGGGCAGTTGGCTGTGGGGACCAAGGTGTCTTGGAACTGGGGTTGGCCTGCTGGTGGTTGGGGCTGTGGCCCAGAGAGTCCTGGAGCTAGTGTTGTCTCGCTGGTGGGAACAGCCAGGTTCCTGGGTCTCTGACTGCTGGGCCTCGGAGTCCTGAAGCTAGTATCAGTTTGTTGGTGTGTGGGGCCAGTTCCTGACATAGCTGGGTATGGGGTCTGGGGTGTCCCAAGGCTGGCTTCATCCCACTGGTGAGTGGGGCCAGATCCAGGAGCAGCTGGTGGAGGGGCCAAATGTGTCCCAGAGCTGGTGCCAGGCTGTTGGTGTATGGGCTGGGTCCTGGTATGCCAGGAGGCAGGGCTGTGGTGGTTCTTGGGCTAGTGTTCCCAGAGGAATATTCCTTTTTACATATTTACAAATATGTACACTAACAGAAGATGTTCTTTAATGTTATTACATTTTTATAAGAGTGAATTTCTTCTAAATGCTTGAAGCTTTTTTTTTTTTTTTTTTTTTTTTTTTTGCGGTACGTGGACCTCTCACTGTTGTGGCCTCTCCCGTTGTGGAGCACAGGCTTCGGACGCGCAGGCTCAGCGGCCATGACTGACGGACCCAGCCGCTCCGCGACATGTGGGATCTTCCTGGACCGGGGCACGATCCCGTGCCCCTGCACCGGCAGGTGGAATCTCAACCACTACGCCACCAGGGAAGCCCAGCTTGAAGCGTTTAAAGATATTCCATATTGAAATTTAATGGTGCTCTTTAAAGAAAATTGTTGCTGATCATAAATGTTGACAATTTTCTTGCTTCTCATCTTTCATATCTTTATGAACTCTGTGTTGTATGTTTACAGAATGGTAATACTTGATAAAATTGTAACTATAAAGAATCCATTCCCTTCTAGTCAAACTATCCTGACACAATAATATCAAGTTACGGTAGTAAAGAAAAAGCTTTGCCAAAAATTTGAGAAAGAAAATAAGATTTAATTACGCTACCATGGATGCCTTTGTGGTTCTTCCTAAACTTACTGCAGGGATGAGAGCTCTAGTGCTTTGTAACTACCCATTCACTAATTCAATGTAGGTATTTCCTGAGTAGAAGTATTTGTTACCTGGAAAGACATAGTAGTTGAAAACCATTTGAGCTTGAGTACTGTGGGTATTATGCTTATATTGATAATTGTGCTTTCAAATGGGGCCTGAAGGTGACATTTTTGTTTACCTATGCAATATACATTCCTCATCTTCCTAACTGGTCTCAGATTTTCATTAGTGCATTTCCTCCCTCATACAGTCTCATGTTTGGGGGGAATTTGACTGCTAGTTCCAAGGGTGAGACCAGAGTTTCTCTAGATCTCACGCAATAATCCTATGTCCCTAGCCACAGTCATTGGTTCAAGATTGGGCCTGAGTCTTTATATCTTTGAGCCACTGGATCAACTAACCTAAAGTCTCCTCTACCTCTGGGCTCTCAGTTATATAAGCAAGTATATTTCCTTATGGTATACACAAAAGTGGATTTTACTTTCTGTTACTTGTAACTTTGTTACTTACTGCTATATTGTTTTGAAGATATGTTATTAGGTGAATGTAAGTTCAGAATTTATAATCTTAATACATTTTCTTTTATGGTTTGATAGCAGCCTTCTTTGTTGCAATTGCTTGATGTCTATTTTGCCTGATAGTAATACAAATTAACCACGTTCCTTTCAGTTTTACTGATCATTGGTATTTTTTACCATCACTTTATTTTCATCCTCTCTGACAGTCTACTCTACCTGCTTCATAACCTACTGAAACACGTTCATAAGGCCTGTATTAGACTGTTCAGACTGCCACACAAAAATACCACAGATAAGTGGCTTAACAACAGAAATTTGTTTCTCACAGTTCTGGAGGCTGGAAGTACAAGATCAAGGTGTGAGCAGGGTGATTTCTTCTAAGGCCTCTCTCCTTGGCTTGAAGATGGCCATCTTCTTGCTTCTTTTTCACGTGGTTGTCCCTCTGTGTATACACACTTCTGCTGTCTCTCTGTGTGTCCTAAACTCCTCTTCTTATAAGCACACCAGTCAGATGGGATTAAGGTATCCCCTAACAGCCTTAAATTAACTTAATCCCCTTTTAAAGGCCCTATCTCCAAATCCAGTCACGTTCTGAGGCACTGGTAATTAGGGCTTCAGGATATGAATTTTGGAAGAACACACTTCAGTCAATAACAAAACCTAATGTTAAGATGACGTTACCATAGAAAACAAGAGAGCAGAGGCAGGAGCAATGATGCGGAGCAGGCAGGAGGATGGCATGTTAGGCTTTCATTTTCCTGTAGCTTCTCCAGTTCCTACAATTCTCTAATGGCCAATGAATCCCAGGCCTTTGACTGGGAAACTTGCATTGCTACTACCACAGCCTGGACCTAAAGGATGGGAACTACTCATCCACATTAGTTAAGAGCTCACAGCTTAAAATCTAACACTTTCCTATTATCAGTAGATCTGCTGTTTTCTTCCAAGATACTTGACCCTTCTTAACCTCAGCTTATTAATTAGACACAGAGACAAAATAATTAGTCATACAACTCCAACTGTGAGAATTAAATGAAACTGAGTTCTACTTCTGCACATCATCAGGGCTGTTTGCTGGGTGGAAGGTTTGGAAAGCTGTTTCCTCAGCCATTTATGCACAGAATGTTCAGGCTCATTCTATTCTAACAGCTCTTTATTCTAGGTCATGCCACAGCATTGTCTATGAGACATGCAGAAGGGGAAGAGTTGCATCTGTGCACTGTGGTTAGACCTTTTGGGGGCCCAATTATCTCACCAAATACTTCCCTTACTATTTAGCAACGAGAGCGACTTGCAGTTCTCTATTTCGCCTCCTAATCTTCAGGAAGGCAGAGACATTGTCTGAATTTTTTCATGGTCCTATCTTCCCTTCTTAGCACAGAGCTTGACATGCGCTAGGTGCATGAATGAATGAATAGGTGGGTGAATGATAGTTATATTCCAGACATACATGTTCCTTCTCTGACAGTTAGTAGCCCCTGGCAGGCCAGAGCCTTAGCCTTATAGCTAAGTCCAGTTGATAGGACTCGGTGCTCTCACTGCAAGGGGCCCATGTTCGATCCCCGGTTGGGGAAATAGGATCCTGCAAGTCATGCAGAACAGCGAAAAAAAAAAAAAAAGATGGATGCATTCTGTTGAACGTAAATTATAACTCAGTGAAGTAGGTTTTTAATATGTCATTGTATCCCTTCCAGAATCTAGACCTGCATCATGCTCATATGTGGAATCAACCTGTATTTTCATATTGAACTGTACAGTTGGGTTTTTCGTTTGTTTTCTTGCATGCTTGTTCTTTTGTTTTATTTTGTTTGTTTTTTGTTTTTTTTGTTTTTGCCACAGCCAAGAATATTCTCAGGATCTCCTGACTTATACATCCACCCACATGCTCCCCACCCAGATTTTTCATAGGCTCCGCAAACGACATGGTCAAAACAGAACGGTCAGTTTCCTGGCATTGCACCGAAGCTGGTCCTCCGTTCATTTCCCTATCGAAGAAAACCACCCTAACCCAGCTGCCAAAATCCACATTCCAAGAGACACACTTACTTCCTCTCTATCCCTTACCACAAACGTGGACTTCAAAAACAAGTTCAGTCTTTCCAAGATACATGTCATTTCAATCCCCATCTCACCCCTTCCATTGCTACGACTGTGGTCTACGAGACTGTAACCTCTCACTCTCATGTGTGTCGTAGCCTCCTAATCTTGTGTCTTGATCTTACAGTTGCTCTAGTTCAGTCTGTCCTCCAAGGAACATTTAGAATGAGCTTTAATAAAGTAGATTATAAAAATAATTTCCCTTCCTTTCAGAAAGCACCCAATGGCTCCATCATAATAAGATCAAAAGCCAGAGTCCTTACCATGGCCCACAGGATCTTCTGTTATTCGGCCCCTCCTACCATTCTCACCTCATTTTATAACGTTGTCCTCCCAATACACACTGGCATACAAGCTGTTCCCTAAAACTGGCAAGCTTGCCCATATTTTAGGGCCTTTCGTCTTGCTCGTCCCTCTGCCTCGAGGGCTCAGCTCCGATATCTTCCCACTGCTGACTGTGTACTTCTTGTTATTTGAATATTAAATCTAAGTTACGCCTTCAGAAAATCCTTCCTTGCCTTCCCCACCCTAGTCATTCTCTGTCACATTTTCCCATATTATTTTCTTAATGGCTTTTAAAACTTGAGTGTATCAACCCCTATAGAATGTGAGCTCCATGAGAACCATGACCCTGTCTCTCAGGTTCTCTGGTTTATCTCCAGTGCCTATCACAGTGCCTCACATATCATTGGTAACCAATAAATATTTGTCGAATGAATGGATGAGTGAGTGAATGACGTAGATTAAGCACGCTAAGTTGTGAGGACTCAGGCATAGTCTTGGACATGGGATTTGTGAGGATGGGAGAGTGAACTCAGGTGTCTCTGAAGCAGCAGTTTTGTTTGAACCCATGAAAACTGTGGTTGGAAAACTGGGTAGAAAGGACATGATAATTGAGGTAGTGCTTCTAGCTGCCTTGGGTATGAAAGTGTAGCATATGTTCTATACCAATTCTCCTTCTTTCTTAATAAAAGAATCCCACATTTATTTGGTACAGTAATGTTTCCAGTAAAAGAACATATTTATAGCCTGCTTTGCAGGCAAGCATGGTCATATGACCAACTCCTACCTAATGAGGTGATGGCAGAAGTGTTGTATAGTAGTTCCAGGAAGGTAGCGAAAAGGGAGACGAATTTCTCAGACCAAGGTATTTCTCATACCATCTGTTGTGGACTGAACTGTGTCCTACTCAAATTCATATGTTGAAGCTTTAACCACCAGTACCTCAGAATGTGGCTGTGTTTGAAGTTAGGGTCTTTAAAGAGGTGATTAAATTAAAATGAGGCCATTAGGGTAGACACTAAACCTATATGATTGGTTTCCTTATAAGAGGACTTTAGGACACATAAAGAGATACCAGGGTGTGTATGCACAGAGGGACAACCATGTGAAGAAGGCCTAAGAAGGAGGCCATTTGCAATCCAAGGAGAGAGGCCTCAGAAGAAACCAAGCCTGTAGACACCTGGATCTTGGACTTCCAACCTTTAAAATTGTGAGAAATAAATTTGCGTTTTTTAAGCTACTCAGCCTGTGGTATCTTGTTATGGCAGCCATAGCAAACTAATAAACCATCAGATAAGGTTTTCAATTTTGACAGCTCATTATAATCAACTGAGGTGAACCTTGAAGATACTGATGACTGGGCTCTGATTCAGTTGGTTGAATCTGAGCATTAGAGGGGATCCTAATGGATATCCAGAGTTGAAAACCACATGTCTAGGAGAATAGTTTTGTGCACTCCATTGAGCAGGCTGAGAGTGATGAATCTAGCATCATTTAGAAGGCATCCCCCTTTATCTCCCTCCTTCCACTGTTCTTCCTCTCCCCCATATCCCCCTTCTTTTTCTGACCTATCCAGATCTCCACAGATGGACCCAGAGATGCCCCCACCTCTTAATCCTGTTCCATATCCAAGTTCAGTCCTAATTTGAGGAACATTTAATAGCTTCAGCCCCACTTCTGCCCTCCCTGTCAAGAAAAGTGAGTCTCGAGGGGCCTCACATTCTCTTACTCTGCCTGTTAGCCAGAGCCAGGGCAGCTCTCTAGAGGTAACTTCTTGCCTCATAATACAATTATAAAATCGATGAAAGACATGACCAGAGGGCAAATAGGCTTAGGAAAAGCTATTCAACATCTTTAGCCCTCATGCAAATGCAAATTAAAAGCACAATGAAATGTTAAACCCACCTATCAGAATGGCTGAAAAAAACAGTGACAAAACCAAATGCAGGCAACACTGGATAAACTGAGTCACTCATACATTGCCAAAGGGAATGCAAAATGGTACAGGCCATCTGGAAAACAATTTGGCAGGTTTTTCCAAACCATACATGCAATTACCATACGATACAGCAGTTGCACTCTGGGCAATTTGCCCAGAGCAAGGAAAATTTATGTTTATACAAAAACTTTACCTGAAGTTCATCACGGTTTTACTCACAATACTTAAAAAGTGGAAATAGCCCAGATGTCTCTCAATGGGGGAATGGCTAAACAAAGTGTGGTACATTCACACCATGGAATCCTATTCAGCAATAAAAAGGAACAGACGATAGACACACTTTACAACTTGGATGGATCTCAGGAGAGTTCTGCTGAGTGAAAGAAATCCATTCCTACAGGTAATGTACTATAGGATTCCATTTCTATGACATTTAGGAAATTATAATAGTGTTTGACAGAGTTTAGGGATGTGGGATCAGGAAGAAGGTGGGTGTGGCTATAAAGGCTAACATGAGGGAAACGTGTGGTGATGAAACAGTTTTTGATCTTGTTTGTGGTGATTGTTAGAACACCTGCATAGCTGGTAAAAGTGCATGGAATTATATGTATGAGTATTATGCACAGGCGTTCTAACACACAAATGAGTGCATGTAGAACGGCAAAACCTGTCTTTAGAACTTTGAACTCAAGGCATACCAGAGAGAGATTTGCTTCCTTCATAAAGATATGTATATTCTCATTAGGAGAAAGAATGAAACACGCATTTCCACAGTGCCTGCCTTAGCCCTAAGGCTGAGCCAGGCCCTGCTACTGAGCCTTGACTTTTAAAGAGCCCTTGAAGTCCCACAGTATGCCATATACTTCGGGCAGGTTTTCTCAGTTTCTCCTTGGGATGGCTGTGGGACAAAAGGATCCTGAGTCCCATTTCATAGACAACGAAGCTGAGGCTCATAGAACTGGCAGCACCTCTTCAGATAAGTGGCAGGATTCAAATGAAGTTACATCCCTTGCCCTAAGAAGAGGACACAGAGCAGCCTCCCTTTGAGAAAATGGGCTTCCAAGGCTTGAGAAGTGAGCCTCTTACACTCCCCTGACATTGTGGCCCCATGGGTGCTCACCCCAAAATCCCTCTTGACGATGAAGATGATAGTGCACATACGTGTGCACATACATTCTTCACGTTATGAACATTCATTACATTCAATTTTATGGAAGAACAAAGTAGATTTTAAAGTTGAATTGACACTGTGTGTATGTGTGTGTGTGTGTTTCTATATGTCCTATGGCTTGTACACTCCACGTCACAAGCTTTATCTTCATATCAGACCAGAGCTTGATTCCTATCTCAGATTTAGATATGGCAGAAAAATGGTAGATACAGAGAAATTGCCACCAGCAAGTGAACAATTCCGGAAAACACTGGCTAAAACCATTAACCCAGAGCCCAAACTTCGTCCTCACTCTCCTTTGCCAAGCTCCCTGGCCACAGCCTCAGAGCAGCAATCCTGGATCTGGCCAGCAGGTGGCTTCCACCTCCATTTTTCTTTTACAAAGAAAATGAGCGCATGACGCCAAGAATAAGAAGATCTTGGGATGTTTTGTTACTAAGACACTAATTATGTTTGTGAAATTTATATGTATTACTAGAGCACTCCCATCTGCTGTTGACCCGAAAAGAACATCGAGTTCATTGAGGTATCTCCTTCCCTCCTAAGTGTAGGTTGAAGTGTCCACACTGCAGATGGGGGGTCCCTCCCAGAGAGTAGGGTGTTCACCCTCCAGCCCCACCCAGCCCGTAGAGTCTGGCCAGAACTTGTCCCACTCCGTGTCTGTCATACCCTGTCCATGACACTGGACACAGCCGCCAAGACCCCGCTCTGGAGCCCCATTCTCTCTTCCACCTCCCACCAGTCCTGCAAAGCCCTTCAACAGCGGACCACTGCCAACACGCTACTGCCACCTGCTATGTCGTCTTCGTATTCAAGACCCGGAGTGTGTGTTTTTACCCTCTGCTTTTACACCGAACAGGTTTTTCAGACAAAATTAGAAGCATTCTATACATAGGTTCATGGGCTGGGTTTTGAGGAAGAGGATGGAATTTTTTTGCTCTTTGAATGAAAGTCTTTGTGGAGAAGTTTGACCATCGAGGTACAAAGGTGCCAACTCGTGACAGTGGACTGAACTGCAGCATGAACATCACTGAGCCAGAAGGTGGGAGGGAAAGGCCTAAATCCAGACAGCTTTCTGGAAGTCTGGGTGGAAAAGGGGCACACTCCGGCTACAGGGATACTGAGGTATCTAGACAGAAAGTGCAGCTTCTTTCTATGCTGAATGGAAAGCTCTATGTGATTTCCACAGAAAGACCATTTTTATTTTTTATGTTTTAACAGAAAGAGTTTTTGTAAGGACCTCTGGATAAAGGGGTATACACCTATATAAGCAAATCTGAATCCCTGTCATTTATGATCATTGTAACCCACCTTGGCACTTATTGTGACCATATTTCCATGTAAATGAATTTCTGTGATAATATTTTCAGTTACTTGGCAATAAAATTTCACTTATTTTTTTTCATATTGACCTGTTGTTGCATCATATGGATGCTCCAGAATTCACTTTTCTAGTACTAGTGATGTAAATATAGTTCCTTGACCACGTTTTCTATTACAAACTATAGTGTGCTTAACATTCTTGTTCATATACATGCAGATATCTTAGTAAGCATTTTTATAAGTTCCTGAAGTGTTCTTTCAAAACAATGAAAAACCTATTTTATTTGAACTCTTACTATTTTATATTTCTAACAATACTATATGAAAATTCCTGCTTCTGCACACTTTAGAAATAATGTGAATCACTGCTAATCTGATAGGCAACAAATCCTCTCTCCTTGTCGTCACTATAACTCGTTTTTGCTGCCTGACTAGAATTCCATCCTATGGATGTGACATAATGGAGTCTCACAACCTCGTGTCATTTGGAATTCAGTGTTCCTTATATTCCCCATTGTCAAAGCTGTGTGGATGGCATTTAACTGTGCTGAAGGGCACAGTTCAGGATTCATGTGGATATTTGCACATGAGCTGAATGTGTCCTCTTTGAGCACACATTGCACTCTCTGGTGAGAGTCCCAGGATTCAAAACGCAGCCTGTTCCATGTATGAATATATATGGTGTGAGTGTGTCAGTGTATTGGTGTATGTGTGTGTGTGTGCGCACTGACAACCACATTTCCTTCTGTTTCGTTCAGCCCCTTCATGGCCTTGCTTCTCATTCCTTCTCCCTTCCTAAATCCAGGTTCAGGAATGAAGGGAGGGAATTATCAGGATGGCAATCCTTATAACCAACTCCTATCACCATCCTTAACTACGTCCGTCCTGAATGTAATTTGCTTCTTACAAAAGAAGACCAGGCCAACATCATATTTTATTTTTCATTTCCTTTATTTTAAACAGCTTTCTTTGGGTAAAATTTACAGGCAATAACATTCACACATTTTAAGGGTACAGTGTGATGATTTTTAGTAAATGCACGCAACCATCACCATAACTGAATTTTAGGCATTTCTGTAGTTCCCAAAATTCCATAATGCGTGAAAACACTGAAGCCCCGTACCCATACTTAGTACCAGGCAAGCACTGATTTGCCGTCTGTCTCTATGGATTTGCCTATTTTGAACATTCCCTATAAATTGAATCATATAGTATCTGGTCTTTTATGTTTGACTCTGTTCACTTAGCATAATGGTATCAAGGATCATATATGTTGTACATGTATCAGTGCTTCATTCATTTCATGGCTGAATAATAGTTTGTTGTATGGCTAGGCCAAATTTTACTTGTGCATTTATCAACTGATAGGCATTTGAGTTGTTTCCACTTTTTGGCTGTTATGAGTAATGGTACTATGAATATTTTTCCCCGAGTTTTTATGTAGACGTGTTTTTATTTCTCTTCAGTATGTAACTAGAAGTGGAACTGCTGGGCCATACGGCGCCTCAACACGTGAGACAACATTACAATTTCAGATGATTTCATTCCATAATTGGAAATACCTTGAGAAAAAAAAAAAGAGAGACAGGTGAGACAGTCTCTAGTGAGACGACCCTAATAAACATGGTTATCCTGCTGTAGACCTATTTGTAAAATCCCTTTCAATGATGCAAAAGTATGAGACATGTGGGGGACATTTTCAACTTCATTTGAAAGCCTACTGTCTATAGCACACACTTCCCCATTATCTGACTTGGTCTCCATGGAAGGTGTTTTACCATTCTAGATTTCAGGTAACTGACAGTATCAGTTTGCAATGTAATCCTTGTCTGTAGACAAGCAACTTAATTGTATCCTGGCTAGGGAAACCTCTGTCTCCATTTGACCATGCATTTCAACACTCATGATGTATAAATGTGACAAAAAGGTGGTTGTTGACTTGGGCAAGATCAATTTCAGTGGAGGAGTGGAGGGACGTCCCCATTAGATGAGAGATGAAGACTGAGTTGGAGGGGAGGTCGGGGGATGTGAATTGAGTATCAAGAGTTCATTGTAGATCTTTGGTTGCAGAGTGCAGAATATATATGTAAAGAGGTCAGTAACCAGAGATGTGGACAGAGGTCCACAGCATTCAATGATGTTCTATAATCACCATTTATAAGATACTTGAGCAGCTTGAAATCTTAATGAGAAGGATCTGTCTCTTCTTAGATTTAACATCTGAATTTACCACACCAGGCTTCCCACACTTTATTTCCTTGTTTCCTTCCATTCAGGAGAAGCCTAAAACTTACTGAAGGGCTAGTGCAGAGTTTCTTCTTAATGTCTGTTAGACGTATGAACAGATGAATAGGTGGATGCATGATATGTCAAAGATGTGCTAAGAATTTAAGGACTTTTATCCCTGAGTGCGGAGCTCCTCGTGCAGATGACTGAACCTATGGTGGTGGGTGGCTGAGAGGATGCAGCTTCTCAGGACTCTGCAACTGACAGCTGCAAGATGGGAGCCCTCAACTTCAGTGTTCAGAAGCACATTTAGGCAGACTGCCACACCTTATGTCCTGGAGGGATCCATCCCTGACCTGAGCAGGTGAGTTCACAGACAGGCTTGCCTTCCATGTGGGGGAACGAGACTATTGTCTGCTCAGAAGCTTGCTGTGGTCCAACTCTTGTGCCATTTTGAAAGACTCCAGAACGAGCAGATCCAGCTCCTCTCTAAACTTGAACTCAACATATATCACAAAGAGTTATTCTGAGTCTCTTTCTAGGGATACATGTTGTCCTTAGGAGCCCCCAGAGGACACACACACACACACACACACACAGACACACACACACACAGCCTGGAGCCTTCATGCAGGCAGTAGCCCTAGGAAAACTTGCTGGCTTATAAGGCCGTCACTCATGGTTTGGTAGGTTGCAGAGGTCACTGGAACGTTTTGTATTAATAACTAATGCAAATGATGATTAGCAGAATAGTCTGCATACTAGGGATACTTTTAAATAACCTTACTATCCAATTAAATCTGATGACAATAAGAGAATTTCTATGTTCCTGTTTTTCAAGTGTAACAATAAACTACTGAGAATTTCTAGTGTGGGTGTGCATATGGGAACTCCTATAAAGTCTGATATTGCTGGTGGGGATTTCACTTAGTACAACTTTTTCACAGGTTGACTTATCAATATGCATTAATGAATCCAGGAAGTTTTGACCTTCTTGCATTTGGAGTCTGTTCCTTCAATTATTCATCCTCAGCATAACACCTGTCCCTCTATTATACTGTGCATATTCCTTATGTTGTCTGGGAATTCACTTTCAAACACTAATGACCTAATCACATTCACTTGTCTCCACAGAATAGGAAAATGAAGTACAACTTGCATAAATACAAGCAGGACTATCGGCCTGGCATCGGAAGTGAAGATAGATTTCAGAAGTGACACAGATCGGCAGGAAAGCAAGACGTATTTGAATACGGTGTCATGTGCGGCTGAGCATCATGCAGTCTGCACTTGGACATACAGGGTGTCAGTCTCTGCTTTTCCTCTTAAGAGAAGGATGACCCCCAGCCAAGTAGCGTAACCTCTGTACATTACTGTTTCTCCAGCTACAACATGATGTAAAGATATGTTATTCTCTACCTTCCAGGAATGTTGTGGAAAATGCATGAGAGAGAAAAAATGCATGCATTCACAATAGATAAGTCCCTATGATTTTCTGGGTCAGAGGTCCTGCCCTACTATATAACTTTTCAGTTCCAACCATCCAAAGACTATTCACAAATGGCCGTTCAAGTACAAAGTAATGCAAGGACTTATGCCTATTGAATTCATTCAACACAGAGTATGATAATATCTGAAGTGTAGATTGGAAAGTAATTATGTAGAAATAATAGCTTCTTCCATCCCATCTAAGGTCTCAAAAGTGCTTTCCCAGATGGTATCTCATTAGCCTCTACATCTGAGAGGTTTTATCCAAAAAAATGGCCAGCATGGAGAAAACGATTTAGCCAAGAACCTATGATGTGCCTGAACCCCAGTGATTTACTGTAATGTTCTTCTGCAAAGCCCATTCTTGCTGGGTTACAGTACATGTTATTCTTTCTTTTTTTATTATTGAAGTATAGTTGATTTACAATGTTGTGTCCATTTCTGCTGTACAGCAAAGTGATTCACTTACGCATATATATTCCTTTGGACTTTCTTTTCCATTATGGTTTATTAGAGGATATTGAATATAGTTTCCTGTGCTATACAGTAGGACCTTGTCGTTTATCCATTCTATGTATAATACTTTACATCGGATAATTCCAAACTCCCAATTCGTCCCTTCACCACCCCCTCTCCCCCTTGGCAACCACAAGTGTGTTCTCTGTCTGTGAGTCTGTTTCTGTTTCATAGATAAGTTCGTTTGAGTACACATGTTATTCTTAAGAAATTAACATAATTATTAAAAGTGGAATGGGAAAGGATATGAAATAATGTGAAATGGACCAATGGTTTTCTTTCACACACCCACTGGAAATGCTGGAGTCAGGTTTCCTTTCTCCTAAATTATCTGAGAAATGACTCCAGCACAGAGGAATGACACTGAAGTGAATACGTAATGAAAACTTATACATTTCCCTTCCATTTAATATTTCCACATTATTGTCTTATAATCATGTGGTTTGGATTGTATCAAGGGAATCTCCTTTAAAGGATGGTCAGGTATGAAATAAGACTATTCATCCCTATTCAGTACTATATGTATCATCTGCCCAATTGACCTTTTGCTCCTCACAGTAATTGTCTAATATGGATAGAATTGTTTCCATTTTACAAGTGAGGAAAGGCAAATTCAGAGATACTGTGACACAGCTATTATAAAATTTCCCAACGGATTTTCACATCCCCTTTTTTTTGCAGCCTCTAATGATCATTGCCTAGAGCTACGTTTCATAAAAGGTTGCAAAAGAATGATGTACAAATTCTTTAATTGCTTCTGCATGTATCGGTGGAAATTCTTTTATAAAAGAATTCTTCCCTCAACAACTATGCGTAGGTATAACATGCACAGGAAAGGCAAGGTGTATATACAGTTCATTGGCAGTATTTCCACTTTCAAAAATTAGGTGTTTCCCTAGGACTCTCAAAGGTGAGCACTGAGTTGGTTTTGTTGGCTTTTTTTTAGTGTTGTCATAGATGTCTCCATATTTGACATGTTTTAGTGCATGGTAGTCATTAATGTTTTTGATGTTCAAATTGTTCTATCTTTGGCCAATGGGAGGCCCTGAGGTTATGAGTCTTTTTTTTTTTTTTTTGGTACGCAGGCCTCTCACTGTTGTGGCCTCTCCCGTTGCGGAGCACAGGCTCCGGATGCGCAGGCTCAGCGGCCATGGCTCACGGGCCCAGCCACTCCGTGGCATGTGGGATCTTCCCGGACCGGGGCACGAACCCGTGTCCCCTGCATCAGCAGGCGGACTCTCAAACACTGTTCCACCAGGGTAGCCCCAGAAGCAATTTCTTATTGAGCCCAAGGAAGAAGAATTAGCACAAGAGAGCAAAGAATAGGCACAGTTCAGCTAGACAGAAGTCATCAAACATATGTCCAGTTCCAGAGCCATCCACTGACCACAGGACCTGGGTTGAGTCTCTTCCCCTGTGTCGGCCTGAGTCCTAACATAGAAGTACACTCGATATAGAAACAGGGGTTAGGGGTGGGAGGTTTTCGGTCAGAAGACCAGGATTTGATACTGGGAACCATTACTGTCTGGTTGACTTATCTCGAGCAAGTAATTTATCTAATATGTGTGCTATACTTGTTGCTATCTTTTATTACTATTGTGGGTTTATTCTTTCAGTTTTATGAGTATTATTATTTTTCTTACCACCCAGCCAAGTGTGAATGGTAGGAGTGGTGATTAGCACAAAGTTGGGGACGAAGCCAATGGAGGGTGGAGAATATAGGAAGTGAAGACACAGAATGGAGGTGAAGTAAGCAGACAAGGCCTGGGCTCTCTCTGGGTGCCAGGCCCTGGGCCCACCCTGTCATGACCCAGGGAAGGTTCTTACCCAACAGCACTCCTGCTTCTCAGCTGCAGACAGTGGTGACCTGGGGGCTGCCAGGGAAGTGCCCAGATGAAGGACTATAGCCTTATTAGCTCCCTCCACACTGAAGACCACCAGAGCTGCCTCTCCATTGCCATCTCCCTGCTCTTTGCTTCTGAGTATCGGAAAAGGTACCACGTGGACACTTCCACACCTGACCCTTGAAGGGCTTTCCTCATACAAAAGATACTCTACCTTCCTCAGTCCTCAAAGGTTGTCCTGCACAACTTACATTCCCACCAACAGTGCAAGAGGGTTATGACCCAGCAATCCCACTACTGGGCATATACCCTGAGAAAACCATAATTCAAAAAGAGTCAGGTACCACAATGTGCATTGCGACACTATTTACAATAGCCAGGACATGGAAGCAACCTAAGTGGCCACTGACAAATGAATGGATAAAGAAGACGTGACGCATATATACAATGGAATATTTGCTCAGCCATAAAAAGAAATGAAATTGAGTTATTTGTAGTGAGGTGGATGGACCTAGAGTCTCTCATACAGAGTGAAGTAAGTCAGCAAGAGAAACACAAATACCGTATGCTAACACATGTCTATGGAATCTAAAAACCAAAAACGGTTCTGAAGAACCTAGGGGCAGGACAGGAATAAAGACGCAGCTGTAGAGAATGGACTTGAGGACATGGGGAAGGGAAGGGTAAGCTGGGACGAAGTGAGAGAATGGCATGGACTTATATACACTACCAAACGTAAAACAGACAGCTAGTGGGAAGCAGCCGCATAGCACAGGGAGATCAGCTCGGTGCTTGGTGACCACCTAGAGGGGTGGGTTAGGGAGGGTGGGAGGGAGACGCGAGAGGGAGGCGATATGGGGAGACAAATACACATATACCGCATTCACCTTGTTATACAGCAGAAACTAACACAACGATGTAAAGCAATTATACTCCAATATAGATGTTAAAAAAATAATTGTCCTGCACACTAAGGAATGCGGACTCTGAGGTAAAGAAGGAAGTGCCTGCCTCTCAGAGGTATGTCATCTCCACGTTTTTACCTGACATATTGTACTTTTATCACTAATGACGTTATACATTTCCTATACACAGCCCATCGATACGCACACACAAAGACACACACACACACACACACACACACACACACACGGAGATACGCTGTCAATTCCATTTGGCTCTACTTTATCTCCCCCATGAAACTGAGCACAATGAATGCTTTTCCAAGTTAATGAAAGCATGTGCACATGTATGTGTACTATCCTATTCCTCAATAGGGGTTTTGAGGGAGTACCCCTTGGGCCTGTTATATCAGGGGAGAACAAATTGACCATTCCCCCAGCCCCAGAAGCCCATTGTCTAAAAGGGCGGCTGCTCCACTGTCTAGAGGCTCTAGAGAGGGCGAGGGATGGAACCTCATTCCCAAACTCCCACTTACCTGGATAGGTGACAGAAGCTAGATGAGGAGGAGCTTTGTCATGTGTGAAATGGGACTCATCTTTAACACAGAGCTGTCCTGAGGGGTGAATGAGAAAACCTGGGGCTAAGGCAGGCATTGTGGAAAGGTGTTTCTCATTGTTTCTCCTAATGAGAACATAGATATCTTTATGAAGGAAGCAAATCTCTCTCTGGTACGCCTTGAGTTCAAAGTTTTAAAGACAGAAGGATCTCTTGCTTCTTGGGAGACTCAGAAGCTCCTAAGAGCTGCCCAACATCGTGCCTCTGAGCAGACCCTAACCCAGTTCCCCATGCTGGGAAGACAGGCTTGCCTGTGATTCACCTGATGAGCTTCGTGAGAGATGGCACCAGGGCAGCAAGCTGTCGTGTTTGCCTAACTGCTGCTCCTGGACTGCTCCGCCTGCTAATACGTTGATGGGAAAATTCTAGACCTGTCTCCCATTCAACAGTGCAGGGGTCCTCAGATCATGTGTCATCCAGCCACGTCACACCACACTTTCAACCATCCGCTGCCTCCCTGTGAGACCAAAACCTAAAAAGTACTACCATTTCATTGAAATACAATTGTCCCTTCTTTCATTCACTAATAACTAAATATATATTGGGCTTAAAATTTATACTATTCCATTTGAGGTGTCTCATTAGCTCTGTAGTAGAAATAAGATAAGAAGGAAAATTAATATATGGGCAAATTTAAGAGTGAAAAATGAGCTGAGATGGCTCCTTCCCATTAGCTGTTAACTTGCTCAAGCTTCAAGGCACTGAAGATTAAATAATCCCTCTTTGGACCCCTCTTCCCCATTCAGCCACAAGCCTCTCTTTCTCTTTGTCTCTGTCTCTCTATTTCCTTCTCTCTCTCTCTCATGATGAGATCTCATTTTCGGTAGATAAATATAGAAATATATAAACGTGCATAATAAATATGTAAACACCTACATAAGCAAACTTACAGGAAGATATGATGAAGATGAAAACATTCAACGGTTACCTCTGGGTAGTATGTTTTGGGCTAACGATTTTTTCCCCCTCCACATATACTGTGACATATACAGTGGAATGAACCTCATGCACACTCCTGAACACCCAACTCTCTGTTAATACAGAAGCAGCATCCATGAAATTAATAAAAATAATACAAGGCTGCTCAAAATAACTAGGTAGCTTCATATGTACCACGAATGAAATGTTCAGATTAAAAATGACTGAAATAAACAAGGAAAACAAATTACCTTTAAGTTCCCATTAATCCCTCCTCTACTCGTCCCAGCTCCCTCCTATCCCCATGCAAACCCAGCACTCACTTCTGAGACCACTAGAGGTTCATCTCAGATGGGGTGGAGGATGCCTCCATGATGTCCTGCTGCAGCTGGGAGAGGGTGTGCATGGAGCTGGAGGTGGGTGTAGGCACTGGGATGCAGAACACCACTGGGTCTCACTGGGGTCGGCATCCCTCACAAACAGCTCGTCATTCACGATGCACAGACTGAAGGAAAAATGGGCCCTCAGACAACTGATGGATGGACACCCTCACCCCCAATACTGACTCTGCTCCCAGTGGCACTCTGCAACCAGATTCCTTCCACGTCCCTCCTGTGTCTGTCTCCCAGGTTCCTTGACTGGTACCTCTGCCCCTCCCCACAGAGCCCACCTTTGGAGAGGCTGTCTACCACCTTCACTCGATTTATAGGTTTATCCCCAACCCATGGGCAATTTCGCATTTACCCTTTACCACAGCCCAAGGGCTGGACGCTCTGATCCCCATTCTCGGAAGAAGACACTGAGTCACACAGAGGTCATGTGACTTGACCAAGATCACACAGCGAGTGAGTGTTGTGTCAAGGAGAGAACCCATAGGCCGATTCCAGAGCCCACGCTCTTCTTAACCACTAGGCTAGACTGCTCCTGGCATCTCCCTGCTGGCTTTCCACAGTACCGAGTAAACCTAAGGTCTGCACCACCACATTCCCAGGCCC